>NC_069503.1:1025360298-1025417798 GCF_027579735.1 Bombina bombina | reverse complement strand
AGAACAGTTCCAATTGTTCTCTCCAAAAAAAGATTTGTTTTAAAGTGGGCGTTAAAGAGCATCTTCTTTACAATTGATGAATTAAAGTCTTTATTAAATATTGCTAACACTCCAGATCTGTTTTTACTATCACTTTAAGCTACCTGACAATGATTCTGTCTTTTTGTCTCTTTATATTACTACTGTATCTAATGAAAAACTAACTTCTGTGCTAATTGGATTCTCAAAAAGTATCCAATTTATTGTATAATGTGACGTTCATGGCCATAACCCCTTACACAGACAAAATTAATAAAGTGTAAAAAACGTATCATACCACACCCTTCTGTGCAATTGAGCCAAAAAGTGTAGTTATATAAATAAACACATACACAGTGTAAATATCTATACTATTTTGAAAAAGAGAGATGACTGGAGCACCTAATCAAGTCCTATAGTAATTTATTCTACCCTCCTATAAAAATCAATACCGTTATACTGATATCATGTGTTTGTTTGGCATACATCAAGAGTGAGAGAAGAGACAAGAGCATGGAAAATGCAATGATTCAAAGGGACTGAATATCCTACTGTCAAATCATGCGGTGTCCACTCAATGTCATCAATTTTATTTGGCTCCCAATTTGTAATTTAACTATGTGTTTAAAATCGTTTTGGAGGGGGGTGGATGATCACATGAACTTGCATTGATGATAATGCTAAAATGACATTCTCTAATTAGTTCATGTAAGTTTTGCCCTACCATGTTCCTTTAATTTACATTCTCCTACCTGTTTGACATATAGTTTGCTGTAGTAATAATTTTAAAAATCTTTTATTTTATCGCTATCATTTTTTTTTTCTTTCTTCAAAAGGGATTGCCATCTTGGTGGTGCTTGGCCTAGTTCCAGAAGCCTGAATTGCTTTTTAAGAAACTTCTGACTAGTTTTCAAACTGTTTTCAGGCGATGATTTTTCTATAGTTGTAGAAAGTTAAGAAAAATATGTTACTTACATATGAATCTTTTTTGTAATCTATTCAATGTAGCTGTTTTGAAATGCTAGACATTGTGGGAGTGAATGAGGTTAACGCACAGTTCTCACTGAAAGGTACACCAGAGAAGGGAAATTTTGTACCGTGCCAACATCCACCACTACACTTCGCTGTGGCTTTTGTGGGAAATATAGATTAAACCTCTTGACTGCCACAGTTGTCAACAGCAACGTGCCTGGCAAAATGCTGCCATATGACATGTTGTCAGTCACAGTTTATGTTAACATCTTACTGTTGACTTTGAATAGTAAAACTTTCTCTATGCCCTCAAGCATCACAATCTCACAGGTTTCTATGGCAACATTCTCTGTCAGCTTTTCATGAAAACTTCGTCCTTATGTGACATCACTTCATTATCAAAAGCTAGACAAGAAAACCATGCAGAATCTATAGTTTATTATAATAATTATTAGCTACTGTGCAAAATTAAAGCACTGGGAGGTTATATGGATGATTTCCTAAATGATAGATTTAATATATATTTTTGATGGGTATGGAAACTGGTGATTTTTTTTAAAGAAATTATTATTGATATTTATGGGGTTTACCTAACTACCATTTACTCTTGATCTTCTTGGACCAAAAAAACCTTCTTTTCAGATAAGAGGTATACCATTAACGAAATTTATCACAACATGTGATCTACTATTTTTATACAGAAGGTTATTTTTGTGGTAAGGTTTCTGAATTTAATGTACTTAAACAAAATGAACTTTGTTCGATAAACAACAAAGCGTTTCCCTTTCTATGCACCACTACATAAAGAACCCATATGATACAATGAAGCTTTCCCACCGTTTTAAGCTGTTTCTATGAAAGGAGTGTGTATTGAAGTGGTTTACATGTTATGTAAACCGTGTACAGTATATTAACTGTCTTTAAAAAGTTGCCTAAGAGACAAGACTTTTTTTTTTTTTTCTTCTAGCTAACATTTTGCAATCTTCACAATATGCTTACACAGTTTGACACTATGCAAACATAACATTCATTATACTTTATTGCTTTTTAAACTCTTTTAATGGACCCCTTGTAGGTTTCCTTTGTATGGGTTAAAGCTTGTCTCTGAAAATGTCACAATAATAACTGATACTTGTATGACGTTTTATAGAGATGTTCAAATGACTGCATGAATAAAACACATTCATATAAAATATTTGCCCTAAGCCTATATATGTTTTCCCACAAGAATTAAAGTAATTTAGTGCAAGTGGTATCAGTTAAAGGGACAGTAATCAACTTGTAGTTGCAAGACACTTTTGTCTAAAACATTTTTGAAACACATTGTTTGCTGCAAATGTTTCCCCATAGCCAGAATCCACCTTTCACTTGCCAGTCCGTTCATACTTTTGAGATAAGGCTAGTCCATTCGTTATCTTAGTATAAATTGCATTGTTTTGCAGTTCTTATCCGTTTAAACCAATCAAAGAAACATATATGTAGCAGGGTCAGCCTTGAAAAGTCAGCAGGGTACATTTAAAGTGCAGAGAATTAAACAAATCTACAATTTTCAGAGCTAAATTACATGGAAAGGGGAGAAAATAAAGTATATTCCATGATTGTTTTGCTATCCATAGCTAAACCTTTTTATATTAAATTCTCAAGGTGTTCATTGTCGTCCTATTTTTTTTTTTAATTTTGTCATTTAATTCAGCATAATTGGAGTCCCCAAATGATTTGTGTTTAATTCAGAATGATCTAATCATTTTGAAATAGCGCCCTTCCTTCTATACATTTTTGATCTTGTTTAATTGCTTACACTTTTTTTTTCTCCCCCCCCCCCTTCTGTTTCTCCACCAAATAAGTACTGTAAGATAAATATACATTTGTGGGAGAAGAAAGGAGGGGGATGGAAAAATCTATAAATAATTTAGAAAATTACAATTTTTAATTTCTCTTCCTCTGTCATTAAAGGGACATTCCAGTCAAAATGTAAATGCACATAGATTAATTACTTCTTTGAATAGAAACATATTTGCAATATACATGTATTGGCATAAATGCTTCTAGTAAAAGTTATCACTGTTTTAGTGTAAACATTTTTCTTTGCACGTGCATGTGAAGCATAGCTAGATATTGTCACTGAGCCCACATTTTAAATAATGCAGCTGCTCAGATCATCAGTGGGGTTTGTATCAGGTCAGCAATTAACAAATTGAGTAATTGCCAGATGGTACAAGCACCTTAGGCTCTCTGAGCAAGTTCTGTGTTTAAAATGCTGGTGCACGGTGCATACTTAAATACACTTTTGAAACAGCTATAACTTTTACTAGAATCATTTTTGCTAATGCATGTATATTACAAAATTGCTTCTGTTCAATACAGAAATGCACCCATGTGATTTCCAATTTTGGCTGGAATATCCCTTAATCAAATATTAAAGGTTAATACAAAATATTATTAAACAAATCAGATGTATTTTTTTATAATATAAATACATATAAAGTAAATAAAAAATACTAAAAATGTATCAAATATATAATATATAAATATACTTATGCCTTAAAGGGACAGTAGTATAAAAATCTAAACTTTTATGATTCAGACAGAACATGCAATTTTAAACAATTTTCCATTCTTATTCTATCATTAAATTTGCTTTGTTCTTTTGGTATCCTTTTTGAAGAATAGGCTAAGGAACAGCAATGCACTAACGAGAGATAGTCAAACACATCTAGTGAGCAAATGACAAGAGGCATATATGTAGCCACCAAGCACGACCTAGCTCCCATTGTAACTTTGTTGAAGAATATAACTAGGTAAGTTCAAGAGCAGCAAAGGATACAAAGAGAACAAAGCACATTTGATTATTGATGTAGGTTAGAAAGTTATTTAACCCCTTAATGACCGATGACGTGCAGGGTACGTCCTCCAAAAAAAAAATACAGTTAATGACCGAGGACGTACCCTGTACGTTGTCGGTCTTTGAAAGCGGTGGAAGCAATCCTGATCGCTTCCAGACGCTTTCCTGTTATTGCAGCGATGCCTCGATATTTAGGCATCCTGCAATAACAGTTTTTAGCAGTCAATGCAAAGAGAGCCATTCTGTGGCCCTCTCTGCATCGGCCCTCGATGGCTATGTTCGTTGGTGGGTGGGCGTCGGGAGGAGGGGCGGGATTGCATGCGGGTGCGTGCACGGGTGGGAACCCTACACTATGGAACAAGTTTAAGGAGGGACAAGGTGGGACTCAGTGGGAGAGAGGGTGGGAATAAAAAATATTAAGCGATCTGGGAGAGGGTGGGGGGTTGGGTGTTGGGGGGGGACAGCTACACTACAGAAAATAGTTTATTTATTTTTTTTAATTAAAAAGAACAACATATTTAATTTCAAACTGGGTACTGGCAGACAGCTGCCAGTACCCAATATGGCGGACAATAAGGCAGAGGAGGGGGGTTAGAGAGCTGTTTGGGGGGGGGGGGGAAATCAGGGAGGTTGGGGGCTAAGGGGGGATCCTACACAGCAGTTTAAAAAAAAAAAAAAAAATCACTTATTTTAGTACTGGCAGACATTCTGACAGTACTTAAGATGGCGGGGACAATTGTGGGGTGGGGGAAGGAAGAGAGCTGTTTGGGAGGGATCAGGGGGTGTGATGTGTCAGGTGGGAGGCCGATCTTTACACTAAATCTAAAATTAACCCTGCAAGCTCCCTACAAGCTCCCTAATTAACCCCTTCACTGATAGACATAATACACGTGTGATGCGCAGCAGCATTTAGCTGCCTTCTAATTACCAAAAAGCAACGCCAAAACCATATATGTCTGATATTTCTGAACAAAGGGGATCCCAGAGAAGCATTTACAACCATTTGTGCCATAATTGCACAAGCTGTTTGTAAAATATTTCAGTGAGAAACCTAAAGTTTGTGAAAAAGTGAACGATTTTTTTTATTTGAAAGCATTTGGTGGTGAAATGGTGGCATGAAATATACCAAAATGGGTCTAGATCAATACTTTGGGTTGTCTACTACACTACACTAAAGCTAAAATTAACCCTACAAGCTTCCTAATTAACCCCTTCACTGCGCAGCGGCATTTAGTGGCCTTCTAATTACCAAAAAAGCAATGCCAAAGCCATATGTCTGCTATTTCTGAACAGGGGATCCCAGAGAAGCATAAACAACCATTTGTGCCATAATTGCACAAGCTGTTTGTAAATAATTTCCTTGAAAAACCTAGTTTGTAAAAAAGTGAACAATTTTTTTATTTGATCGCATTTGGCGGTGAAATGGTGGCATGAAATATACCAAAATGAGCCTAGATCAATACTTTGGGATGTCTTCTAAAAAAAATATAGACATGTCAAGAAATATTCAGGATCCCTGAAAGATATGTGTTCCAATGTAACTAGCGCTAATTTTGAAAAAAAGTGGTTTGGAGTGCTACTTGTATTTTTATTGCTCTATAACTTGCAAAGAACATGTAAACATTGGTTATTTCTAAACTCAGGACAAAATTTAGAAACTATTTAGCATGGATGTTTTTTTTTTGTGGTTGTAGATGTGTAACAGATTTTGGGGGTCAAAGTTAGAAAAAGTGTTTGTTTTTTTCTTTCCATTTTTTTCTCCATATTTTATAAAAAAAAAATTATAGTAAATTATAAGATATGATGAAAATAATGGTATCTTTAGAAAGTCCATTTTAATGTCGAGAAAAACGGTATATAATATGTGTGGGTACAGAAAATTAGTAAGAGGAAAATTACAGCTATACACAAACACCGCAAAAATGTAAAAATAGCCTTGGTCCCAAACGGACAGGAAATGGAAAAGTGCTGTGGTCATTAAGGGGTTAAAATTGCATGCTCTATTTGAATTATGAAAGTATATAATTTTAACTTTACTATTCCTTTAAAGGGACAGTCAACACCAGAATGTTTGTTGCTTAAAAAGGTAGATAATCCCTTTATTACCCATTACCCAGTTTTGCATAATCAACAGCTATAATACACGTTTTACCTCCTGTAATTACCTTGTATCTAAGCCTCTGAAAACTGCCCCCTTATTTCAGTTCTTTTGACAGACTTGCATTTTAGCCAATCAGTGCTGATCTCTAGGAGCTTCACGTGCGTGAGCTCAATATTATTTATATGAAACACACGAACTAGCGCCCTCTAGTGGTGAAAACTGTCAAAATGCTTTCAGATTAGAGGCGGCCTTCAATGTCTAAGAAATTGGCATATGAACATTCTAGGTTTAGCTTTCAACTAAGAATACCAAGAGAACAAAGCAAAATTGGTGATAAAAGTAAATTGGAAAGTTGTTTAAAATTACATGCCCTATTTAAATCAATTTTTTTTTACTTGACTGTCTCTTTTAATAGTTTTTAAATACCTATCAGAAGATTAATCTATTGCCAGTAAGCCCAGACAGAATAAGATAAAAAATTCCTTAATGTCAGTTTAGTTCAATCATTTTAGCAGATTATCTTTGAAGTGCGTTCACGTTTGGCATACTTAGCTAATCCAAACTTTGCTGAACACAGAGTTAAATTTATAAATGATAAAGTGAATACAATCATTTGTATACTTTTTATTCATCTTTTTTTTTTCTTAATATCTCTCTTAAACTTCTTAATATTTTAAAATTGATATTTGTATGTTAGCTAAACCCCTTGTGCTATTTGTTTGATAGACTTTCTTCTTCCCAAGATTTGATACTTAGGTTATGTCATTGTAATTTTATAAAAATCTCCAAGAATCTGATTTATTTACAAAAATCTCCATAGTCTTTAATGATTATTTTCTGTTGAAAATCATTAGTTAAAGTAATAGTAAACTCCACTTTTTAAAATCATATCTAGAATGTTAGTGATATCTTAGAAACTTACTTTTTAATATATATATATATATATATATATATATATATATATATATATATATATATATATATATATATATATATATATATATATATATATATATATATATAATTCATATGCTCTGCCGCCTACTTCAAAAGTAATTTTTTTTGTTAGCTAACGGTTTGAATTACTCTCTAATCAGTTCTATAGCTGCAACAAAAGTGCCATATGGGGAGAGCGCTGATTGGACAACAATTCAAACTGTTAGCTCACAGAAAAATTTACTTTTGAAGTGGGCGGCGGAGCACGGGGTTTGTTAATTTCATATCTATATAAAAAAATAAGTTATAGTGCATCTTCATTACAATTGATGAATTAAACTCCATCAAAAATATCACTAACATTCTGGATCTGATTTTATAAAGGGGAGAGTGTACTGTCACTTTTTAAAGTTTTTGTAAAAGATTGTGATTGACCCCTTTTTAGGGTTTTTATTTTTAACAGTCAAGGGAACAATAAATAGAATTTATAAGGTTTGTTTGGAGTGGAAGGATTAAGGGAAATAGTTTTTTAATGGGTAGTGGACATAGAAGCACGTTAGAAATCGTCTGTTTTATTCCTTATATGCAAGGCTCTAAATCAAATGGACAAGTAAAACGAGAATGTAACCATTCAGCAAAAAAATATAGTCTATACATTGTTTGCGTTATGTTATGCCAATTCACTCTGTGGAATCAGTAAAAAAAATTAGATCCGTCCAATTTCAAGTAAATTTGTTTCTATCACAATTTTTGCTATGGGAGTGTCTCATGATGCATAATTGTATGCTCTATTAAAAAAAAATAAAAAAATAAAGAAACAAAAAAAAAAAAAATTTGGTTATATGGTTCTTCAACCAAGATAGTTTGAAACTTTAGAAGCCCTTTAGGTAGAAGGAATATTAACCAGGAATGTAGATTTATAGGGACAGCAAAGTCAAAATGATTCAACTTAAATGGATTGGCTAGATCAGTTTTTTAAATCACTTCCCAAATTACTTCTATCATCAATTTTGCTCAGTTATGTTGGTATCCTTTCTTAAACAGTAGCCCTAGGTGAGCTCAGGAGTGTGTTCATGTGTCCTTAGCCATCTGGTACACTTTTTGTAACAATGTTTGTCACAAAATGTCAGAGGGTCTCCAATACTGCAAAAGATACTTTATTATAAACTTATGTCCAAAACAGGATCAAAAAAAGCACAACGTTTCGGGGCACATGCCCCTTAATCAACCTTTCTTTGTAACAATGTTTATAGCAGTTTTATAAATAGTTACAAACTCTGCTGCCATAGAATGCTGCAGACACTCTACACAGCAGCCAAGTTTGTAACTATGTATAACATTGGTATAAACATTGTTGCAAACACTGCTGCCAGATGGTTAAGGACACAAGCACGCTCTTGAACTTACTGGACAGTTATTTAAAATTACATGCTCTAGTTGAACCGTGGACATTACATTTTGAATTTACTGTCCCTTTTAAGTGTAGAAATAACCCATTAGGAGGCTTATCTTCATGAGAGTACCAGGGGTAGTACCAGATGATGTGTAACTGATCTCTTAAAAGGACTTATATGAGCCAGCTTTTGTGTTCAATCTTAGAACTGGAATAGATGCCCCAAACTTTCTCTAATATGCAGAAGCAGTAAACGTCTTTCTTGCTTGGCTCGGAGTAAGGTTTAAATTACTGGAGATGGAAAATCTACTGGTGCAGCCTTTAAGGGACATAAAACAAGTTGGGATAGAGACCAAATATAATATGTATTTTAATTACTTTTAACTGCAAATTTATACTGCAGTGCCTCGCCATTTATCCTTTCTTTTAAGCTTCTGAATTGTACAGCTCTAACTCCCCCCACACAAAGTCTATATCTATATCCACCTTTTGGTAGAATGCAGAAGTAGACACTCGTTATCTGCTAAAGCATGCCTAGAAGCAAATAAGCTGCTGTGAAATACAATGCCTGTGTTTCTGTAGTTAAATACTGTTATGGGGGGTAGAGCAGACTACTCCAGACAGCATGGCTATAACTTATTTTGCTTATTTTTTAAAACTTTTTTTAAAATACTTGCCAGCAGTTTTTGAACAAATTTTTATGCAGACTATTTTTTACTTAATTAGCCTTTTAAGGATATGCACATATCTCAACATGTTTTATGGAACTTTTTAAGCAAGCCACTAACTTCTGTGGACTGGATTAAGAAAAAATATTGTCTGTTAATGAAGAACTCCAAGAAAAATCAGAATTATCCAACATAGTTGTATTGACCACTATCTGAGTAATGGGTCCTATCATCCTACTAGACAAAAATAAAGAAATGCAATGTATTTTGCAAAATATCTCTTTATTCTGCACAGGAGCTAAGGAATTAGTAATATGATCTGGGAACAGACGAAAGAACCGAGGTAGAAAATTCTAGTTGGGTGCCATCAACCGAATAGTTATATCTTATAGACAATAGTTATATTATTTTATAGTTCCTATCCTTTCTAATGACTAGACTATGGGGCCGATTTACCAAGGGCCGAATGGCCCCTGTTTCCGCGCAAGCCTTCAGACCGCTGCTCCTTAACTGGTCCGCCTGCTCTGAGGCTGTCAATCAATCCGATCGTATGAGATTGGGCAAATCAATATCCGCAGCCTCAGAGCAGGCGGACCAGTTAAGGAGCAGCAGTCTTAAGACTGCTGTGGAGCGGCATTGCACGAGCATTTCGCAAGAACTGCTTATGCAATGATAAAAGCTGACTATATTTCTCTATGAATCAAACTGCATACAACTTCTGTAATACATTTTAACTTTAACTTCTAGATTTGAAATTGTTTGGTAGAACATTTTACCACCTGTTTTCTTAGAATTCAGAATCAGAGTATATACTTCTATCCTAAAGAACATAAATAACTCAAAGGGTTTATTCTTCCTTTTTACCTTGGAATCTGAATTTGCCTCCTAATATCATAACTGTAATGCAAATCTACGATAGTGGATGTTCTCTTCGTTTCAAGTATGCAGGACAGTGCCCATATGTAAGACTGAGAGATTTCAATAAGAAGATAATGGTCTTCTAAATCAATGGTGTTTACTAGAGTTAAGCAGCCATACTGAAAAATGCCATAATTCTATAAATTGTTTCATAAGTTCTGTGTTTCTGAGAGACACAGATATTATTTATACAACTGACTTACAGAACAAGTATTGTGCAGTTTGAAATTTGTTACAAATGCAGACTGCTGTAATCTCCTCCTTTCTATGCTGAAAGGGCATTTGACAGAGTCTCCTGTGGATATTTATAGGCAGTGTTTACAGGGTTCAAGTCGATTAGGAACGGAGTTCCTGCACTAATTTTGTAGGAGGAACTAAGTTCCCTCTGGACAGAGAACAGAAACACTTCAGTAAACACTGCTGCTGCTGGTGAGAGGAGCTGGAGCACTGTCTGGTTAGAGGGATAGTGAGATCCTCTAGTAATGGGCAGTAACACTACACCTACAATACACTAAATGTAAGACTGTCAGTACCCCTGTTATGAATATTATAATTATTATCCTTTATTACACATAGTTCTTACATTTCTGTGTGGCTTGCTCTGGGGTTATTTCGCTCCCCTCAGCAGAAATAGGGGCTATTGCACCTTAAATGGGTGAGACTCTGTGACAGAGGATGATTCTCAGGCCCAAAGGCAACCATTCAACCCTTCATTGGATTTAATGATATATATGTGTATGTGTGTATAAATAACTGTCTAAGCATTCAAGTAATAGTCTTATTATATAAAACCCCTGGTAGTGATCGCCCAAGCACTTCCAAAAAATACACACAAACACAAATGTATAAATGGATGAACAGTCCCAAAAAGGTATAACAGGCATTCACAGGTTGTCTCCTATTAATCAGGTAAGCTCTAAATAGCAGTTATGGGTCTTATGGATTTTACAAACTTTATGCTTCCAAACGCATCTGTGTAATATTTACCGCTATGCGGTTATGCCCACTTACCACTGCTACAGAGGAACGCCAGACACCACGAATCCGTTCAAATCCTTACTAATTGAAGGCCCACTCTCGGCCCGGTCTCTGTCCAGCAAACTTGCCTCTGCAATCTCCGTCTACAGACAGTGCTGTGAAGGACGCTGTTGTTGCGTCTGTGCGTGTGTGGCGTACCACGTGTCGAGGGTCATCCAATGAGGTGAAACGGATTCCTTAGCTGGGATATGATGGTCTGTAGTAATCCAATAGGAAGTCTAGCTGTCCACGCTAGCTTAGGGGTATCGTATGGAGCATACAAAAACCACTGGGCACCAATGCTTAATCCTGATAGAATATTAAAAGTCAAAACAAAATTTAAAGCAATAGGTGCCAAAAGCGGTTAAAAAAGTGAATTTTATTTGTGTAGTTACACAATTAAAACATGGGGGTAGTACAAAAAGCAAACAAATTAGGCAACAAAACTGAGCACATAGTTGGTTGCTGACATGTTTCAGCACACAGCCGTAATCATAGCTAAAGAGTACACCTGTTACCAAGTTTAAGTACCCTACCTCTGATTCTAATAGGTTAAAAACAAACATGCTCAAATTAACTCATTAAAGTAACAAGTTAGTGAATCCAGCCTTGGGACTACAGAATTAACCTTATTTAGTAGTATAAGTGCCTATTGTTCAAACTTGAACTAGTATAACACTATGCCAAATACCTATACCAACATTTTATTATATTATGACCAATATATAGAAAAGAATAATTAACCTCAAATTTTAAACTGTATTTACCTGACTTGGTTTTTATTTAAATGAAAATTTTACAAAATTATCAATATGTGGTATAAGGCAATTGCTGATAGTAGGGATATGGAAGTACTTTAAAAGAACCTTTAAAAAGAATACTTTATATGGAAACATAATAATAATTAGTTGTTAAACATTATGAACGGTCTAACTATCCTTATATCCATCTATAGATAAAATGTGATTTTACTGGTCTATAGATAGGTGTTCTTTTATTGGTTTAAAAAGAACACAATTTAATCTTAAATTAATTGAGAGAAGACATTACTTTATTTTTATTATTATTTTTTAAATTTATTTCCAATAATTAATTAAATCATATTCAGAGTTCATTCCTTGGGGAACTCTTGTCCCAAGTTTAAATATCCAAAACATCTCCCTCTTGCCCACTATTTTGTCCCTATCACCTCCCCTTGGAGGTGTATTCACCTTTTCTATTGCTTGCCAGCGAAAGGTAGATAGGGATTTATTATGCTTGTTAGCAAAATGCTGGACAAGAGGGGTAGTAGCTGTGCCTGAGCTAATTGCAGATAGATGGTTTCTCATCCTTGTGTTTACATCATTTGAGGTGAGACCTACATATTGTATGGAACATTCAATGCATGTGATAACATAAATCACATAGGGAGTAGTGCAGTTCAGGCAGGATTCTATCTGGAATCTCTCACCTGTGCTCATGGATTGAAAACTGTCAGTAAAGAGAGCAAATTCGCACGGTCTGCACGATCTCTTTCCACACCTGAACATGCCTTTGTGTTGTAACCATGTACTCTTTGGTGTGTTTTTAGAAATACAGGAGGGTGACAGAATATTGCCAAAAGTCTTACACTTTCTGTAAGAACATTTCAGGCCTAATTCTACACTCTCTGTAAGATGATCATCAGCAGCCAGTAATTTGAAGTGTTTCTTTACAATTCTACATATGTCACCATATTGGGCGCTGTATTCAGTGACAAAATATGACCCATTTGCTTTAGATGTTTTAATATGGTCCTGTTGTGTCTTGTTGCTCAAAAGCTTTTTCCTGTCTAGTCTCGCTACTTGATATTCTGCTCTGTCAAGAACTTTGTCTGAGTAACCTCTCTCTTTTAAACGTTGTCTCAATTCAGTACTTTGCCTGACAAAAACTGCCTCCTCCGTACAGTTTCTCTTAAGTCTAACGAACTGTCCCTTTGCAACTGCAAAAGGAACATGCGGTGGATGGCAGCTTTTGGCATGCAACAATGTGTTCCGTGTAATTGGTTTACGATATGTGTCACATGTTATTGAACCATCATTATTTCCTTTTATATTGAGGTCCAAAAAGGAAATGTTCTCACTGTTATGTTCAAAGGTGAACTTTAAACCCAAGTTATTGTCCTTAATCTTAGTGACAAAGCTCTCAAGTTCTCTTATAGTGCCTTTCCATATTAGAAGAAGGTCATCTATGTATCTCCTGTAAAACACAATATTAGCCTTAAATGTGTTTTGATCTCCAAAGATGTGGGACAGCTCCCACCATCCCATATAGAGATTGGCGAATGATGGCGCAAATTTTGCGCCCATTGCTGTCCCACACCTCTGGAGATAGAACCTATCTTCAAATTTGAAGTAGTTGTGTGTCAGGAGATACATAGTGACCCTCTTAACAAATTCAATAAGTTCTTAAGAGAAAATCTGTGAAATTTTTCAAAAAGTACATGATGGCCTCCATGCCCTTATCATGTGGGATTGAAGAGTAAAGAGATGCTACATCTATTGTAACCCATCTATAATTCTCTTTCTCCCATTTTTCACTTTCAAGTAAATTGATAGTATGTTTAGTATCTTTCAAATAGCTATGCAATTGAACAACCAAAGGGTTCAAAATCGCATCTAGCCACTCTGAAAGGTGCTCAGATATAGAGCCAATCCCACTTATGATAGGACGACCTTTGACATCCTCCAGACTCTTATGTACTTTTGGTAGATGGTGGAAGATGGGCACAATTGGGTATTTAACAAATTAAGGCCTAGATTTGGAGTTTGGCGGTAGATGGGCTGTTAACGCTACGCGGGCTTTTTTCTGGCCGCACCATAAAATTAACTCTGGTATCGAGAGTCCCAAAAAATGCTGCGTTAGGCTCCAAAAAAGGAGCGTAGAGCATTTTTACCGCAAATGCAACTCTCGATACCAGAGTTGCTTACGGACGCGGCCAGCCTCAAAAACGTGCTCGTGCACGATTCTCCCATAGGAAATAATGGGGCTGTTTGAGCTGAAAAAAAACATAACACCTGCAAAAAAGCAGCGTTCAGCTCCTAACGCAGCCCCATTGTTTCCTATGGGCAAACACTTCCTACGTCTGCACCTAACACTCTAACATGTACCCCGAGTCTAAACACCCCTAACCTTACACTTATTAACCCCTAATCTGCCGCCCCCGCTATCGCTGACCCCTGCATATTATTATTAACCCCTAATCTGCCGCTCCGTAAACCGCCGCAACTTACATTATCCCTATGTACCCCTAATCTGCTGCCCCTAACACCGCCGACCCCTATATTATATTTATTAACCCCTAACCTGCCCCCCACAACGTCGCCGCCAGCTACTTACAATAATTAACCCCTAATCTGCCGACCGCAAAGCGCCGCCACCTACGTTATCCTTATGTACCCCTAATCTGCTGCCCCTAACACCGCCGACCCCTATATTATATTTATTAACCCCTAATCTGCCCCCCTCAATGTCGCCGACACCTGCCTACACTTATTAACCCCTAATCTGCCGAGCGGACCTGAGCGCTACTATAATAAAGTTATTAACCCCTAATCCGCCTCACTAACCCTATCATAAATAGTATTAACCCCTAATCTGCCCTCCCTAACATCGCCGACACCTAACTTCAATTATTAACCCCTAATCTGACGACCGGAGCTCACCGCTATTCTAATAAATGTATTAACCCCTAAAGCTAAGTCTAACCCTAACACTAACACCCCCCTAAGTTAAATATAATTTTAATCTAACGAAATTAATTAACTCTTATTAAATAAATTATTCCTATTTAAAGCTAAATACTTACCTGTAAAAAAAAAAAACCTAATATAGCTACAATATAAATAATAATTACATTGTAGCTATTTTAGGATTAATATTTATTTTACAGGCAACTTGGTAATTATTTTAACTAGGTACAATAGCTATTAAATAGTTAAGAACTATTTAATAGTTACCTAGTTAAAATAATAACAAAATTACCTGTAAAATAAGTCCTAACCTAAGTTATAATTAAACCTAACACTACCCTATCAATAAATTAATTAAATAAAATACCTACAATTACCTACAATAAAACCTAACACTACACTATCAATAAATAAATTAAATACAATTTCTACAAATAACTACAATTACATAAACTAACTAAAGTACAAAAAATAAAAAAGAACTTAGTTACAAAAAATAAAAAAATATTTACAAACATAAGAAAAATATTACAATTTTAAACTAATTACACCTACTCTAAGCCCCCTAATAAAATAACAAAGACCCCCAAAATAAAAAAAATGCCCTACCCTATTCTAAATTAATAAATTTAAAAGCTCTTTTACCTTACCAGCCCTGAACAGGGCCCTTTGCGGGGCATGCCCCAAGAAAATCAGCTCTTTTGCCTGTAAAAAAAAACATACAATACCCCCCCCCCAACATTACAACCCACCACCCACATACCCCTAATCTAACCCAAACCCCCCTTAAATAAACCTAACACTAAGCCCCTGAAGATCTTCCTACCTTGTCTTCACCTCACCGGGTATCACCGATCGGTCCTGGCTCCGATATCTTCATCCAACCCAAGCGGGGGCTAGACATCCACTGAAGAAGTCCAGAAGAGGGTCCAAAGTCTTCCTTCTATCCGGCAAGAAGAGGACATCCGGACCGGCAAACATCTTCATCCAAGCGGCATCTTCGATCTTCGTCCATGTTGAAGCAGCTGACGCAGATCCATCCTCTTCTTTCGGCGTCTCCCGACGAATGACGGTTCCTTTAAGGGACGTCATCCAAGATGGCGTCCCTCGAATTCCGATTGGCTGATAGTATTCTATCAGCCAATCGGAATTAAGGTAGGAATATTCTGATTGGCTGATGGAATCAGCCAATCAGAATCAAGTTCAATCCGATTGGCTGATCCAATCAGCCAATCAGATTGAGCTCGAATTCTATTGGCTGATTGGAACAGCTCCGGTCGTCAGATTAGGGGTTAATAATTGAAGTTAGGTGTCGGCGATGTTAGGGAGGGCAGATTAGGGGTTAATGCTATTTCTGATAGGGTTAGTGAGGCGGATTAGGGGTTAATAACTTTATTATAGTAGCGCTCAGGTCCGCTCGGCAGATTAGGGTTAATAAGTGTAGGCAGGTGTCGGCGACATTGTGGGGGGCAGGTTAGGGGTTAATAAATATAATATAGGGGTCGGCGGTGTTAGGGGCAGCAGAATAGGGGTACATAAGGATAACGTAGGTGGCGGCGCTTTGCGGTCGGCAGATTAGGGGTTAATTATTGTAAGTAGCTGGCGGCGACGTTGAGGGGGGCAGGTTAGGGGTTAATAAATATAATACAGGGGTCGGCGGTGTTAGGGGCAGCAGATTAGGGGTACATAAGTATAACGTAGGTGGCGGTCGGCAGATTAGGGGTTAAAAAAATGTAATCGAGTTGCGGCGATGTGGGGGGGGCCTCGGTTTAGGGGTACATAGGTAGTTTATGGGTGTTAGTGTACTTTAGGGTACAGTAGTTAAGAGCTTTATGAACCTGCGTTAGCCCAGAAAGCTCTTAACTCCTGCTATTTTTCTGCGGCTGGAGTTTTGTCGTTAGAGCTCTAACGCTCACTTCAGAAACGACTCTAAATACCGGCGTTAGGAAGATCCCATTGAAAAGATAGGATACGCAATTGACGTAAGGGGATCTGCGGTATGGAAAAGTCGCGGCTGAAAAGTGAGCGTTAGACCCTTTAATCACTGACTCCAAATACCGGCGGTAGCCTAAAACCAGCGTTAGGAGTCTCTAACGCTGGTTTTCACGGCTAACGCCAAACTCCAAATCTAGGCCCAACAGATTAATGACAATAACTTGGGTTTAAAGTTCACCTTTGAACATAACAGTGAGAACATTTCCTTTTTGGACCTCAATATAAAAGGAAATAATGATGGTTCAATAACATGTGACACATATCGTAAACCAATTACACGGAACACATTGTTGCATGCCAAAAGCTGCCATCCACCGCATGTTCCTTTTGCAATTGCAAAGGGACAGTTCGTTAGACTTAAGAGAAACTGTACGGAGGAGGCAGTTTTTGTCAGGCAAAGTACTGAATTGAGACAACGTTTAAAAGAGAGAGGTTACTCAGACAAAGTTCTTGACAGAGCAGAATATCAAGTAGCGAGACTAGACAGGAAAAAGCTTTTGAGCAACAAGACACAACAGGACCATATTAAAACATCTAAAGCAAATGGGTCATATTTTGTCACTGAATACAGCGCCCAATATGGTGACATATGTAGAATTGTAAAGAAACACTTCAAATTACTGGCTGCTGATGATCATCTTACAGAGTGTAGAATTAGGCCTGAAATGTTCTTACAGAAAGTGTAAGACTTTGGGCAATATTCTGTCACCCTCCTGTATTTCTAAAAACACACCAAAGAGTACATGGTTACAACACAAAGGCATGTTCAGGTGTGGAAAGAGATCCTGCAGACCGCGCGAATTTGCTCTCTTTACTGACAGTTTTCAATCCATGAGCACAGGTGAGAGATTCCAGATAGAATCCTGCCTGAACTGCACTACTCCCTATGTGATTTATGTTATCACATGCATTGAATGTTCCATACAATATGTAGGTCTCACCTCAAATGATGTAAACACAAGGATGAGAAACCATCTATCTGCAATTAGCTCAGGCACAGCTACTACCCCTCTTGTCCAGCATTTTGCTAATAAGCATAATAAATCCCTATCTACCTTTCGCTGGCAAGCAATAGAAAAGGTGAATACACCTCCAAGGGGAGGTGATAGGGACAAAATGCTGGGCAAGAGGGAGATGTTTTGGATATTTAAACTTGGGACAAGAGTTCCCCAAGGAATGAACTCTGAATATGATTTAATTAATTATTGGAAATAAATTTAAAAAATAATAATAAAAATAAAGTAATGTCTTCTCTCAATTAATTTAAGATTAAATTGTGTTCTTTTTAAACCAATAAAAGAACACCTATCTATAGACCAGTAAAATCATATTTTATCTATAGTTGGATTTAAGGAGAGTTAGACCTTTCATAATGTTTAACAACTAATTATTATTATGTTTCCATATAAAGTATTCTTTTTAAAGGTTCATTTAAAGTACTTCCATATCCCTACTATCAGCAATTGCCTTATACCACATATTGATATTTTTGTAAAATTTTCATTTAAATAAAAACCAAGTCAGGTAAATACAGTTTAAAATTTGAGGTTAATTATTCTTTTCTATATATTGGTCATAATATAATAAAATGTTGGTATAGGTATTTGGCATAGTGTTATACTAGTTCAAGTTTGAACAATAGGCACTTATATTACTAAATAAGGTTAATTCTGTAGTCCCAAGGCTGGATTCACTAACTTGTTACTTTAATGAGTTAATTTGAGCATGTTTGTTTTTAACCTATTAGAATCAGAGGTAGGGTACTTAAACTTGGTAACAGGTGTACTCTTTAGCTATGATTACGGCTGTGTGCCGAAACATGTCAGCAACCAACTATGTGCTCAGTTTTGTTGCCTAATTTGTTTGCTTTTTGTACTACCCCCATGTTTTAATTGTGTGACTATATTCACTTTTTTAACCACTTTTGGCACCTATTGCTTTAAATTTTGTTTTGACTTTATATATATATATATATATATATATATATATATATATATATATATATATATATATATATATATATATATATAATGTATGTGTGTGTGTGTGTGTATATATATATATATATATATATATATATATATATATGTGTATATATATATATGTGTGTATATATATATATGTGTATGTATGTAGAAAAATGTTTCTTTCATGATGTAGATAGAGCTTACAATTTTAAACAACTTTTCTTCAATTACTATTAAATGTATTTTGCTTTCTTGTTATCCTTTGTTGAAAAACAGGAAGGTAAGTCCAGGAACGTTCACATCTGCAGCACTATATAGCAGCAGTTTTGCAACCATTTAATACATTGGCAGGAGCACTTGATGGCAGCACTATATTCTGTCCTGTAGTGCTACAGACCTGCACACTACCTATCAAAATATCTTTTCTTCAACAAAGAATAACATGGGGATGATGCAAATTTGATAATAGACATTAATTGGAAAGTTGTTCAAAATTGTATGCTCTGTCTGAATCCTGAAATACATTTTTTTGGATTTATGTCCCTTTAAGATAATAAATTGAACGAGCAAGGGCTGTCCTTTCTCTCCCCTTCTTTTTGTGATGGTTAATTTGCACTTTTTATTGAATTCTTTAAATTGACTGACCGGGTATGTGCAGTGCACTTTGATAGGGTGTCCCAATTGGGGAGCTCCTTTTGTCTTCTATTCTTCCTCCTATTTATATTTGTTGTTACTCAGTTTCTTCCAAAGAAATCTGGGGCTGCTCAAAAACTTCCTATGATTGCCTGTCTTTTGATTTTTCTGCTCTTCCCCCATGCCACCCAGACTCCAAACCAAGTATGCTCTGTTATTGCCCTTGAACCACTCAATCTGTGCCCCAGAGTTGAAGGTTTCCTAAAGGGACATTAAACACTAAATAAATACTAGATAGAATGATGCGTTCAAAGGTAAGATTAGTCTAAAAAATACATCTACATTTTATTCTTCAGGTTTCATTTTCTGTTTAAATATTTATAAAATAAGTGTAATGTTGTAGAGTCTATAAAACAATGGGAGCTGCCATGTTGTAAATTAGGTTACCTTCTCTGCTGCGGCCAATTAGTGACATAGGTCACTAGATTGTGTAGCCAATGGCTGTGTGGTATTTAACTGTGCTCTGCATTTCCATTTCTAACGGGAACTGAAAAACACACAATTTTAGAATGGAATTACAGTGTGTATATCTATATATCAATTTATATCATCTTAGTGTCATGTCCCTTTTAAATGTTGGGAGAGATGGTAGTGGAAGTATTAAAGTGTACACATCCCTTTCCTATATATATATTTTTTTAATAAAAAGTATTACCAATGTGAGCGCTTTCTGTAATAGTTATGCTATGAACATGTTAGTAAACGCTAGACTCTAGCTATTTTAAATGCTTTAACTTTAAATAACATCTGTCAGATTTTGTATTATTTTTGGATGCCTTTATACAGTTTATAGTAGAGTTTCATGTAAAGGGGTGTGTATGTAATTGTTTATGTATGTGTGTTTTAAATTTATATATACACATTTTATAAACAATATAAAATAATTAAAGGGGGCTGTGATGTAATTAAATATATATATATTTAAGCAAGAAAATGTAGTTGTGGTACTTTGTTAATCGTAACAATTTCAAAATACTACAGTTTAAAAAAAACAACAAAAATAATTCACTAATGCTAAATGTTCCATTTCCACTGATTTGTTAAATTAAAAGCATGGTGCTGGCTTGGGAACGGTTCTGGAATTATTATTAGGATAAATGTGTGCTTATTACATTATGGTTATTTAAGCACACTGTATAAACTATTACTTTATTAAAAGAGATAACTAAATTGTACCCTTTTTCCCCCTTCATATTTAGGATGCAGAATAGAAAACTGTGACTCTTGTTTCAGCAGAGATTTTTGCACAAAATGCAAATCTGGCTTTTACTCTCACAAAGGACGTTGTTTGGAGGAATGTCCAGAGGGGTTTGCACCATTGGACGAGACCATGGAATGTGTAGGTAAGTAAACCTGCAGTAAGCATTCAATATGGTGAGCATGTTCTTTTTATATATGCTCATTAACTGCAAAGGGCATTCAATGATGTTCATTTCTAGAGCAGGACTTCAGAATATTACTAACTGGCTGGACACCTAATAGCCAGTCATATGTGACTCACCTTGTGTGGTGACAGAGCAAACTTTCTTTAAAAATTATAATTGGTGATTAGAAGAATTAAAAGGGAATGTGAATTAAATCTAGGATACCAGCATGTAAACCTTCCAAAAATCATCTTCTAAGCTTGCTTTCAGTGGTTACTCTTGAAGCATGTTAATTTTGCCACCAATGTATGCAATCCTGCAATTACCTTGGGTTTATGGTTATTGTTGTACCTAAAATAATACAGCAATGCTCACTAAATTAATGGTAGTCTGAGATACATGGTGCCCAACTCTGCTAATCTAGTTATAGTCAAACTGAATCAGACAGATCCTATTGAAAACCAGAGTATATTTTTAAAAATTCTCTAAGTCCTGTAGCTAGACAGTCTTGCTGCAATCCCATGTAAAATGTAACTAGCTTCACCTTAAAAAAACTTTTGCAGCTCCTTTTTAATGCTGTGTATCCTCCCCCCCCATGACCATATAATCTAGAAACAAATAAGTGCATAGAGGGGACCAATAGTGAAGCATAATTAGATACAATTTATTAGTACAATAAAAATACAATTACAAGAATCTTAAAAATCAACAGCTCTTTACAGAATGCCAAATTGGCTTGTAAATTCCTCACGGCAGCCATTCCATCTGACGTATGACATTTCTACGTGCGGAAATCTC
This sequence comes from Bombina bombina, assembly GCF_027579735.1. Classification (NCBI taxonomy): domain Eukaryota; kingdom Metazoa; phylum Chordata; class Amphibia; order Anura; family Bombinatoridae; genus Bombina; species Bombina bombina. Next base: position 1,025,396,406 of record NC_069503.1, on the reverse strand, counting down.
GCTCTTAGCAGACATTTCTCTACTTTACTTTATTAGATATAGATGTTTCTTCCATTGCTGTGGAATCTGTTGGTGCTCTACAAATAAATGATGATAATAATAATTGTTGATGTATTGTTGACTCAAACATTTACAGTGATAGCTGATTTGTACAGTTTTTTTATGCCTGTTCAAAATAATAATAAAAAAAGGTTATAAAACATAATGTATACATAGCTAAAAGTTAAAGAAAAAGTAAAAAAATATAGTAAAGTTTAATAAAACAACTTATTATAAAAAGCATACATTACATAGGATTCCTACTAATTTTCTTAGTACAAAAGTTATAAACTGAATTGTTTGCCTTTTTTAAATATACTATTTTTCAATTTTATGGTTTTTATATCATTCCTCTTTTTAGATGGATGTGAAGTGGGATCGTGGAGTGAATGGGGAGTATGCAGCCGAAATAATAGAACCTGTGGCTTTAAATGGGGGCTGGAGACAAGAACGCGGCAAATTGTAAAAAAGCCAGCAAAAGATACAATTCCTTGTCCAACTATTGCAGAATCCAGAAGATGTAAGATGGCAATAAGACACTGTCCTGGAGGTAAGAAAGTGTTGAACTGCTTAGAGTAAATTGCACCCAACAATTAAGGGAAACTTTTTTTATATCCTAAATTCCATTCACAGTCTAAAGAGAAAAAGTAAGAACTGTAAGTGTGATTTTTGAAATGTGCATATTTATACCTTTCAGGCTTTATTTTAAAGGAATACAGTAAAGAAATGTATTATGTTAAACAAATGAGATAGCAGCAGAATTTAAACATGTAAGAAATATTAATGAAGCTAAAAGGAAGTTTGTTTGTAAATAACGCTATGTATTGCTCGATGGCTGATGGGCATATCTCACACAGAAAATGCTAGATTATGCAGCACTGGAACATCTCACTTTTTTTTTTCTAGCGAGTTCTTGCTCTTGCTCTCGCTCTTGCTCTCGCTCTTGCTCTCGCTCTTGCCCTCGCTCTTGCCCTCGCTCTTGCCCTCGCTCTTGCTCTCACTCTTGCTCTTGCTCTCTCTCTTGCTCTCGCTCTTGCCCTCGCTCTTGCTCTCGCTCTTGCTCTCGCTCTTGCTCTCGCTCTTGCTCTCGCTCTTGCCCTCGCTCTCGCTCTCGCTCTTGCTCTCGCTCTTGCTCTCGCTCTTGCGCTTGCTCTCGCTCTTGCGCTTGCTCTCGCTCTTTCGCTTGCTCTCGCTCTTTCGCTTGCTCTCGCTCTTTCGCTTGCTCTCGCTCTCTATCTTCTTGTTCTTTCTCTTGCGTTTGCTATTCTTGTTCTTTCTCTTGCTCGCGTTTGTTCTTGGTTTTTTTTCTTGCTCGCGTTTGTTCTTCTTGTTTTTTTTCTTGCTCGCGTTTGTTCTTCTTGTTTTTTTTTCTTGCTCGCGTTTGTTCTTCTTTTTTTTCTTGCTCGCGTTTGTTCTTCTTGTTTTTTTTGGAACATCTCACTTTTTTTTTTCTAGCGAGTTCTTGCTCTCGCTCTTGCTCTCGCTCTTGCTCTCGCTCTTGCTCTCGCTCTTGCTCTCGCTCTTGCTCTCGCTCTTGCTCTCGCTCTTGCCCTCGCTCTTGCCCTCGCTCTTGCTCTCACTCTTGCTCTTGCTCTCTCTCTTGCCCTCGCTCTTGCTCTCGCTCTTGCTCTCGCTCTTGCCCTCGCTCTTGCCCTCGCTCTTGCCCTCGCTCTTGCCCTCGCTCTTGCTCTTGCCCTCGCTCTTGCTCTTGCTCTCGCTCTTGCTCTTGCCCTCGCTCTTGCTCTTGCTCTCGCTCTTGCGCTTGCTCTCGCTCTTGCCCTCGCTCTCGCTCTTGCCCTCGCTCTTGCCCTCGCTCTTGCTCTTGCTCTTGCCCTCGCTCTCGCTCTCGCTCTTGCCCTCGCTCTTGCTCTCGCTCTTGCTCTCGCTCTTGCTCTCGCTCTTGCTCTCGCTCTTGCCCTCGCTCTTGCTCTCGCTCTTGCTCTCGCTCTTGCCCTCGCTCTTGCTCTCGCTCTTGCCCTCGCTCTTGCTCTCGCTCTTGCTCTCGCTCTTGCTCTCGCTCTTGCCCTCGCTCTTGCTCTCGCTCTTGCTCTCGCTCTTGCTCTCGCTCTTGCTCTCGCTCTTGCTCTCGCTCTCGCTCTCGCTCTTGCTCTCGCTCTTGCTCTCGCTCTTGCTCTCGCTCTTGCTCTCGCTCTTGCTCTCGCTCTTGCGCTTGCTCTCGCTCTTTCGCTTGCTCTCGCTCTTTCGCTTGCTCTTGCTCTCGCTCTTGCGCTTGCTCTCGCTCTTTCGCTTGCTCTCGCTCTTTCGCTTGCTCTCGCTCTTTCGCTTGCTCTCGCTCTTTCTCTCGCTCTTGCTCTCGCTCTTGCGCTTGCTCTCGCTCTTTCGCTTGCTCTCGCTCTTTCGCTTGCTCTCGCTCTTTCGCTTGCTCTCGCTCTTTCGCTTGCTCTCGCTCTCTATCTTCTTGTTCTTTCTCTTGCGTTTGCTATTCTTGTTCTTTCTCTTGCTCGCGTTTGTTCTTGGTTTTTTTTCTTGCTCGCGTTTGTTCTTCTTGTTTTTTTTTCTTGCTCGCGTTTGTTCTTCTTTTTTTTCTTGCTCGCGTTTGTTCTTCTTGTTTTTTTTTTCTTGCTCGCGTTTTGTTCTTCTTGTTTTTTTTCTTGCTCGCGTTTGTTCTTCTTGTTTTTTTTCTTGCTCGCGTTTGTTCTTCTTGTTTTTTCTCTTGCTCGCGTTTTGTTCTTCTTGTTCTATCTCTTGCTCGCGTTTGTTCTTCTTGTTCTTTCTCTTGCTTGCGTTTATATTTGTTCAGTACTATTTGTCTTTTGAATGCAGAGACCCTATTGTGTGTCTGTAGTTACTGACTGAACATCATGTTTATGCTCTTTCTGTTCTCTACATATTATTTCCCTGCAATGATCTTAGATATTTTTGTATTTACATACTTTTTTTTAAATCTATTTTCACAAATAACTAGTGACTGGTCAGTAGCTGTAATCTTACCTGTTCTGGTTTAATACCTAGCAACTTTTTGCTAGTGTATCAAATAATAATTAAACCAAAAGATAATACAAATTTTAATACAATTCTTTAAGGGTGGCAATGCTGTACACCTTTTTCATAGTCTTTTTCATTTTTTAATTAAAGGGATAAAAAATCAAAACTGAAATGTGCCTTTTAATTTTAAATAGCGGTATTAAATGGAGGAATTAAATAGCGGTATTAAATAGAGGTATTTTTGCCATTTACCCGCAGTTGCAAACAAGCTTCTAGTAAGTTATTACTGCTTTTCTGCAACATATGCTGTGAGAGCCCATGCACCAGCAATCAAACACCACCCTTTCTCAGAGTCAGTAGTGGCTTGTATGACACAACTTAAAGGGGCATTATAATCGAAAAATGACATGCTCTAATCCGTGCATGTAATGCATGTTATTTTAAGACTATCTACCCTGCAGTATTGTGTGTTTTAAAAGGGGTTAAAACACACAGTAGAAGTCCTGCTTGGAACCCACGGAGCACTGCTGGTCTCAATCGGAACTCATTGCTTATCCAATCAGCAGCGCTAGTCACACAACTCAGTGGCATTTTCTACTCGGGACCAGCAGTGCACCATGAATCTTGATCGATATTTCTACTGTGGGTTTAACCCCATTGCAGGGGTTAAACACAAAGTACTGCAGGGTCGATAGTCTTAAAATTACATGCTTGAGCATGTCATTTTAGACTATAAGGGCATTTTAAGGTTTCACAGACTCAATACACTGCCAGCTCTTTGAACTTGAATACTAGTGCACAGGCCCTCACTGCATATGTGTATATGCCACTGAAAAAAAGTAATCACTTTTTACTAGATTACTTTTTTTTTTTTTTTACACAAAAAACATAAAATTAGATCTGAGCAGTATTTTACTATTAGGTGTAACATTTAATATACTATTTTATATACTGTAATTAGGCAGGTAATATATACTATTAATCATGATATTTGCAAAAGAATTGCTGAAAACCAGCCATTGTATTTTTTTTTCTCGTTTTTTTATTCCTTTCTCTAAAAGCCTTTAAAAAGCTAAGTTAAACCAAAGTTTGTAGTGAAACTGCAGCCAAATCAGATTACAGATAACCATAATTAATGAATTAACCTATGTCTCTGCATTCCACTGGGAATCGTATCTTTAATCTTGCCCGTTTTTAAAAGCTTTTGTTGTTATTTTTCTTTTAAGGTAACTCCATTAGCACAAGCACATATAGATAGTGATAGTAGAACTAAGGAATTATAAGCAACATATTCAATATCTGGTTTCAGTGATATAGATTTGATGTTGAATGATAAGGATGAAAAAATAACAAGGGAAACAAAATTATTTCCTTTTTTACAAGAGAAGAAAAAAAAAAGAACTTGAGATGATGTGAATTTTTTAGGATAAATTAAAGGTACAGTCTAGTTCAGAATTTGAATTGTTAAAAATTATCTTTTTATTTACCCATTGCCCAGTTTTGCATAACCAACCCTGTTTTATATTAATACAATTTTAACCTCTGTGATTACCTTGTATCTAAGCCTTTGCAGACTGGCTCCTTATTTCAGTTATTTTGACAGACATGCATTTTAGCCAATCGGTGCCCTCTCATAAGTAACTCCACGGGAGTGAGCACAATGTTATCTATATGGCACACATGAACTAGTGCTGTCTAGCTGTACAAAAAACTGTCTAAAGCACTGAGATAAGAGGCAGCCTTTAAAGGCTTAGAAATGTAGCATTTGTGCCTACCTAGGTTTAGCTTTCAACAAAGAATACTAAGAGAAAAAAACTAATTTGATGATAAAAGTAAACTGGAAAGTTGTTTAAAATTGCATGCCCTATCTGAATAGTGAAAGTTTAATTTTGACTAGACTGTCCCTTTTATCTATAGTGCATTTAATAACAGATATTTTTGATCAACTCAATTGTCAAAATGGAAGATTTTGTCTTGCAACTACATTTTACCTTTGCATGATAATGTATTACCAATGTTGGCAGTATTTAATATAGACTTATTAGTTATTAATATGCTGAGGTTTTTATTCAGCTGCTGATTTTAAAGCTTTGGGAATACTGAGGAGAGCACCTTTCACACATAGGGCCAGATTACGAGTGGTGCACTAACTGTAACGTGCAAGGTATGATGTACATATATTTTTAGCTGTGATGCCAATGTTTTTCTTGGAGTCGGGTGAGGATCACCCAAATTTTTTTTTCTTTCCTTCAGCATGGCCTGGAGAGGGGTTTGTCAGTCAGTACTCTGAAAGGTCAGATTTCTGCGCTGTCTATTCTTTTGCACAGACGTCTGGCAGATTTCTCAGGTGTTCAAACTTTTGTTCAGGCCTTGGACGGATCAGGCCTGTGTTTACTCCTGTTGCTCCTCATTGGAGCCTTAGCCTAGTTCCTAAAGTTTTGCAGCAGGCTCCATTTGAGCCGATGCATGTTGTAGTTATAAGGTGGTTATCCTTGCTATTTCTTCAGCTCGCAGAGTTTCCGAGCTTTCGGCTCTGCAGTGTGATTCCTTGTATCTTATTTTCATACGGATAGGGCGGTCCTTCATACTATATTGGGGTTTTCTTCCTCAGGTGGTGACGGATCGAAACATTAATCAGGAAATTGTTCCTCCTTTTTGACCTAATCCTTCTTCTCATAAGGAACATCTTTTGCATAACTTGGAAGTTGTGCGCACTCTAATATTTTCTTACGAGCTAAGATTTTCTGCCCTGTTTGTTATTTTCTCTGGAAAGCATAATAGTCAGAAGGTCACTTCTACTTCTGTCTCTCTGGTTGAGAAGTTTGATTCGTTTGGCTTATGAGACTGCTGGTCAGCAGCCTCCTGTGAGAATTATGGCTCATTTCACTGGGGCTGTCTCCTCTTCTTGAGCTTTATAAAATTAAGCTTCTGTGGAACAGATTTGCAAGGAGGCAACATGGTCCTCTCTGTATAGTTTTTACATATTCTACAAATTTGATACTTTTGCCTCCGCTGAGGCTTCTTTTGGGAGATAGGTTCTTCAAGCGGTGGTGCCTTCTGTTTAGGTCCTCCTGCCTTTTTCTCCTTCCCTGTTCATTCTGTGTCCTCTAGCTTGGGTATTGGTTCCCACTAGTAATTGGAATGACGTTGTGGACTCTCCATGTCTTAGGAAAGAAAACAAAATGTTTGCTTACCTGATTTCTTTCTTTCCGGACATGGAGAATCCATGACACAGTTATCTTTTTTTAATTTTTTTATTTATAATTCGGCAGTTTTTTTTAAGTAAACCTCAGGCACCCTTACACAAGTGAAAGGCAAAGAGTGTGTGAGCTGGAGATAGGTTAGTCTCAGATTTGCCAACCTCCTTATTGCACTTTTCACCACATATGCAATCGATTTAGGCTATCCAAGAAATACAAAGTATGTGGAAGTGGCGCCAATTAAGGCTATCTGATTACTTAAGAGAAAAAATGTATACTATGATAAGGAGGTGTAAATAAAGCAAATTACTACAGCTACGAGTTTAAGCGAAATATAAAACAATTTATTAATCAGTTAAATAATTCTCAAATTCATTGGAATATGAGGGTTCAATCACTATCTAAAAAAGTACATTCAATCTCTATCTAAATAAAGTACAATCAATCTATCTAAAAACACCGGTGTCCAATTCTAAAACCTAACTGGTAAGTATGACTTAACTGATTCAATAAAAACAATCCTTAGACATAAGTTACAGGGACTAGAAACTTAGGCAATGAAATTAACATCACACAGTGCTAATATCTTTATAAGCCTCGTTAGCAAATTAAGAATCAAGACTCGGCGGTCTGAATATCTAATTCTGCAAGTGTGAATTTTGCTTTATTGCAGAGAGAGGTGTCATACACTTGTTACTATAGTCTGATGTATTCGATTATATACTTAGAATATTGACAGCAAATTTCTACTATTCAGGCAAATAGTTCATTCACAAATGAGTTTTGAATTGTTGTTTGAGCAGCTGAGCAGCTGCTTTCAGTACTCTTTCAAGCTGCCGCTTTAGTGACTCGTCTCCACAATCCTCCTGCCCGGAGTTCCGGTATGGGAGGAGGCAAGCTACGGACACTCGCCTATGATCATGCAATGTTTCCTTGAATAAAAGTCGTGATACTGTTTAAATTCTTCTAAGTATGCACACTTACAGTTTTTTTCTTCTTTCTCTCTTCACTCCTACCGTCTGCTCAGCGTTGCGTTGCGGTACTTCCACTTCTGCTGGCTTTAACGGTCCTGGGAGCCAGAAAACAGAGTCTTTTCCAAACAAACTCTGGTGTGGTTTCTACGCGTTTCGGCTCTCCAGGGAGCCTTTGTCAAGATAACCCCCACCAGCTGTGTTGCCTTTTTATACGGTTTTTCCTTATTAACCCTTTCTCAGTATTTTCAAAATTCTTAGATCCATCTCATGTTATTCTCCTGTTTGATGGTTATAAACTACATCATATATTCATTAAAGCATTTTCAGCATACTGTTTCAAACCATTATAGAAATCGGCTAGGTCATCAGTTAGTTATACTATAAAATCAAACTTCTTTCATCTAGCAATTCGCTTTATAAACCATCCAAATCAGAAATTGGTCTTATTTAGCCATCTTAATTTTTTAGAGGAATTTAAATTAATCCCATCAAGTGTACGATTGTAACGTTTTTTTTTTAAAAAGTTGTTGAAAGAAATCTATATATAGTGATCGGAATCGAACTGGTGACTTAGTGCTCTAGAGTCCAAATCCCTAACCATTATGCTATAGTCGTTTAATGTCTTATTGTATAGACATAGGGGAATCTCATCTCTTATCTAACCATCACTTTATGAAAGAAATTTTTTGAATCACGTTTCCAATTCTATTTTCCTTCTTCACTGGATTCGAACTCCTGGTCCTGTCCTATCTATGGTGGACGTCTTAACCACTAGGCTAGCTGTACAGTGGTTATAACAGTCTCAATAGTGAATCTGTTACATAGTTTTATTTTGGGTAGTTTTGGACATTTGTCTCTCCTTATTCTCTATAGAGGATATAATATCTAAACAGTTCTAAATAATAAAGTAAAATAAAATGTTTATATATGAATATTATAGTCAAAAAGATTTCTATGCCGGATTTGAACTCGGGTCCTTGGACTTTGGAACCCAAATGCTTAACCACTCGGCTATCATTGCTCAATCTTTATCTATACATAAAGGACTCTAATCTCTTAGCTAATCCTCACCTAATGGGAAATAAATACAGTATTCTTCCCTGGATACGGACCCTTGGCCCTATCGACTCTGAGTTGATTACTTATCTACAATACTAACTATGTTATCGACATAACTTTGTCTAGAAATTAACACTAGTGTCTAGTTTCTTTTTTGTAGATTATTATCTCTCCTTACTTGATCTTAGCTCATTTGGCTAGAACTCATGACTTTTAGATCAAATAAAGGATAATAGTGTAGATGTTATTTGAATCTTTTAGACCTTCACATAATGTGGGGTTACTAAACTATTCATTGGATTGTATGTGATTGATATCTATCGTACAATCAAGGTTATACATTAATACTCATCAGATAATTAAATGATTGTCCGATTAGATGAAAGAGTTTATATCCATTTCACTATTTAGACCTTTGGGGTGTAGTGTCCCAAAATTGAAAATATATTCAGCCTCCTGTTTTAATAGTTTCTTCGTCAGATTCCCTCTCCTCCCATCTAGCGTTACTTTTTCAATTCCCCAAACTTTAAGAGCTCCTGTATTTCCCCTGTGGACCTCTTTGAAATGTTTATACAGGATGGTATCCTCTCTCTCATGCTCGATCGCTAGTAAATGTTCGCGTATACGGTCTTTAAGTTTTCGTCCTGTCTGTCCAAAGTATCTCAAATTACAGTCGCATTGTAGCATGTATATGATGTTAATATCTGTACATCTTATAACATCGGTTATCTTTATAACCCTTCCATCTTTTCCAGATTTAACCTGTTTAAGTTTAGTGCTGTTCTTACATGCCTTACACTGGTGACAGGGGAAGAAACCTTCAATTTTTTCTCCTTCTAAGGTTTTATAACCTCTATTACACATTTTTATATCTCCTTTAAACTCACTGGGGGCTAGCATTGATTTTAAGTTCTTTGCCTTTCTGTAAATGAATCTTGGATTCCTTCCTAGATTCGGCCCTATTAGGGGATCTTTCAATAGAAGATGTCAGTGCTTTTGGACTATATTTTGAAATAGTTTATGTTGTGCAGAATAGGTTGTAATTACTGGTATATCAAGTGTTTCTTTATACCTTTCTTTTTGGGGTTTTTCTTTTTTAAGTAATAGTTTTTCTCGATCTATATTTTTTACTTCCTTCACTATGTCTTGGATTTTATTGGTATTATAACCTTTCTGCCCAAATCTTTGTATTAGTACTTCCGATTGTTCCTCAAAGTCTCTTAAATCCGTGCAATTCCTTCTAACTCTCATTATCTGTCCTTTCGGTATATTTCTTTTCCATTTAATGTGATGGCAACTTGCCGCATCTATGTAATTGTTGGAGTTGACTTTTTAAAAAAAAGTCTTTGTTTTCATTTCATCATTTTTTATCTCTATCTCTATATCTAAAAAATTAATTTTTAGATTACTGAACTCATAAGTGAATTTCAGGCCAAATCTATTGGTGTTTAGATCATCAATAAACATATCTAATAGCTCTGTATCACCCCTCCAAATAAAAAATAAATCGTCAATGTAACGTCTATAATATAATATTGGTTTGATAATATTGGTTTGGTAATAATGGTTTGAAACAGTATGCTGAAAATGCTTTAATATATGATGTAGTTTATAACCATCAAACAGGAGAATAACATGAGATGGATCTAAGAATTTTGAAAATACTGAGAAATTGTTAATAAGGAAAAACCGTATAAAAAGGCAACACAGCTGGTGGGGGTTATCTTGACAAAGGCTCCCTGGAGAGCCGAAACACGTAGAAACCACACCAGAGTTTGTTTGGAAAAGACTCCAATGTTTTCTGGCTCCCAGGATCGTTAAAGCCAGCAGAAGTGGAAGTACCGCAACTCAACGCTGAGCAGACGGTAGGAGTGAAGAGAGAAAGAAGAAAAAAAACTAAGTGTGCACACTTAGAAGAATTTAAACAGTATCTTGACTTTTATTCAAGGAAACATTGCATGATCATAGGCAAGTGTCCGTAGCTTGCCTCCTCCCATACCGGAACTCCGGGCAGGAGGATTGTGGAGACGACTCACTAAAGCGGCAGCTTGAAAGAGTACTGAAAGCAGCTGCTCAAACAACAATTCAAAACTCATTTGTGAATGAACTATTTGCCTGAATAGTAGAAATTTGCTGTCAATATTCTAAGTATATCATCGAATACATCAGACTATAGTAACAAGTGTATGACACCTCTCTCTGCAATAAAGCAAAATTCACACTTGCAGAATTAGATATTCAGACCGCCGAGTCTTGATTCTTAATTTGCTAACGAGGCTTATAAAGATATGATCACTGTGTGATGTTAATTTCATTGCCTAAGTTTCTAGTCCCTGTAACCTATGTCTAAGGATTGTTTTTATTGAATTAGTTAAGTCATACTTATCAGTTAGGTTTTAGAATTGGACACCGGTGTTTTTAGATAGATTGATTGTACTTTATTTAGATAGAGATTGAATGTACTTTTTTAGATAGTGATTGAACCCTCATATTCCAATGAATTTGAGAATTATTTAACTGATTAATAAATTGTTTTATATTTCGCTTAAACTCGTAGCTGTAGTAATTTGCTTTATTTACACATCCTTATCATAGTATACATTTTTTCTCTTAAGTAATCAGATAGCCTTAATTGGCGCCACTTCCACATACTTTGTATTTCTCAGGCACCCTTACACCCTTGTTTTTGTTTTTCCATTTTCCTTCGGCTAAATGACTGGGGGTTATGTGTAAGAGAAGTTACACTTAACAGCTTTGCTGGGGTGCTCTTTGCCGCATCCTGCTGGCCAGGAGTTAAATATCCCACTAGTAAATTTATCAGGTAAGCATAAATGTTTTTATCCAAAGCACAAACCAATTGAATAACTCAAATACACCCTGGTTCTAAGCTTTAAAATGTGTTTAATACTTAAAGGGACATAAAACCCCAAATTGTTCTTTCACGATTTAGGTGAACATACAATTTTTAAACAACTTTCCAGTTTACTTCTATTATCAAATTTGCACATTTGAACACGAGTGAGCCAATGACAGTAGGTGTGTATGTGTTTATATATGGTTATTTGCTGCTCCTGAGCTTTCCTAGATAAACCTTTCAGCAAAGGATCACAAGAGAAGGAAGCAAATCAAATCATAGAAGTACAATGAAAAGTTGTTTAAAATTGTATGCTCTGTCTAAATCATGCATGTTTAATTATGGCTTTACTGTCCCTTTAACTGTGTAAGTCAGGTGACATCTAATATAACTTGCTTCCCAGCAGTGACAAAAGAAATTGCTGTATGATACATATAACTATTAATGCTAAATACTTTTCTGATTAAGCAGCTGTGGAATTGCTGTTACGGTGGTTTTTCCTCCATTATTTTGTATTGGCCCTTCATAGGACATCTGACACGTTAAAGGGACATGAAACCCAAAATTTCTTTCATGATTCAGATAGAGAATACAATTTTAATCAACTTTCCAGTTTACTTCTATTATTTAATTTGCTTCCTTCTCTTGTTATCATTTGCTGTAAGGTTTATCTAGGTAAGTTCATGAGCAGCAGAGAAACTAGGTTCTAGCTGTTGATTGGTGGCTGCATATATATATATATATATATATATTGTATGTGATTGGCTCACCCATGTGTTCAGTTAGAAACTAGTAGTGCATTGCTGCTCCTTCAACAAATGATACCAAGAGAATGAAACAGATTAGATAATAGAAGTAAATTAGAACGTTGTTTAAAATTGTATTCTCTATCTGAATCATGAAAGAACAATTTTGGGTTTCATGTACCTTTTTAAGGCTTGTTGTAGTATTTGTTTGTTTTTAATATTAAGATTTTTTTAATGTATATTGCTCAAATTATCATGAAGTAAATCTATTGTTTTTTTTTATTTTTTTATTTAGTAGTTTATTAATTTATTAATTTATTTGGCAGAACAGTTTTTTTTTCTGTTCTAGAATAATATTAATCCATTCTTTCTGTAAAAGGTTTTACCACGGTATGATCCTGACCCTTCTTTCATGATTCAGACAATTTTAAACACATCTTCGATTTACTTGTATTATCAAATGGGCTTCATTTTCTTGGTATCCTTTTGTTGAAGGAGCAACAGTGCACTACTGGGAGCTAGCTGAACCAGGTGAAGCCAATGAGAAAAGGCATTTATGTGGTCACCAATCTAGCTCCCAGGAGTGCATTGCTGTTCCTAAGCCTACCTAGGTATGCTTTTCAACAAAGACTACTAAAAGAACAAAGCAAATTAGATAATAGAAGTAAACTGGAATGTTGTTTTAAAATAGTATGGTCTGTCTGAATCGTGGGAGAAAAATTTGGGTTTCATGTCCCTTTAATGCCTAAATTTAGAATAGAAAAAAAATTAAAAAAATCAAGAGTTGAATTCCAAAAAAAAAAAAACTGAGCTACAAACAAATGTTAATGTCTGTTTTCTTTATTTTTCTCACACAAGATTAAAATACTTGATGAGATTTTGTTTTTGGTTGTGACCAGAAGCCTGTAGCTTGCATCAATGTTAACATTTTTACAATTCCACACTAATGCAAGGCCAATTCTTTTTTTAACTTTTCTTTTTTTCTTCTTTCTTTACAAGATTATTTTGACACACATATAATTCATTGAAAGGAAACCATGCAAGCTTATGCATAAACTTTCCTACAGATCTGAAGATAATGTACCTGCTAGTGATAGGTACAGCCAAGAAGCCTAGTACAGTTCATGGAGCTGGGTCACTGTGGGATGGTTGTCTGGCATTGTTTCCTACAAAATATTTTCCTAACAAAACAATACTTTTGACTCTTCTTAGTTCTAAAAACTAAACATGATTCTCATTTGTATGCTACATAAACTCTTATTGATGGGTATAATTAAAAAAAAAAAAAATGCCACCATGTAATACATTTTGACCCCAGTTGTATCAATATGTTCCCAAATATCTACTGCCAGAATTTAAGATTGCACAAGCAAACACTTGCAGCTCCGCCCCCTGTTCTTGCACAACCAGTTGCACAAGAGCAGGGCTTAACTTTTCCAGAAGGGAAAGGGACATTGTAATACAAAAAATAGTTAAAGGGACAGTCTACTCCAAAAATGTTATTGTTTAAAAAGATGGATAACACATTTACTACCCATTCCCAAGCTTTGCACAACCAACATTGTTATAAAACTATACTTTATAATGTTTAAACCTCAAAATTTATGCCTGTTTCCAAGCCACTACAGATTGCCTCTTAGCTTATGCATTTTTATAAGCTTTTCACAGCAAGACACTGCTAACTCATGTGTGCCATATAGATAACATTGTGCTCACTCCTGTGGATTTGTGCAGTAATTGGCTAAAATGCAAGTCTGTTAATAGCCCTGAGATAAGGGGCTGTCTGTAGAGGCTTAAATACACGTTAATGACAGAGGTAAAAAGTATATTACTTTAACTGCGTTGGTTGTGCAAAACTGGGGAATGGGTAATAAAAGGGATTTTCTATCTTTTTAACCAATAAAAATCTGGAGTAGACTGTGTCCCTTTAAGAGCATGTCATCATTGCACTACTGACCTTAGCTAGCTATGTATAAACCCCCACAAAGATGGGAAACACAAAGGTAAAATCCCTCAAGAGCGGCAAACATTGAAGTTCTTCAGCTAAAACAGTGATTGGTGGGTCATGTGACTCCTGCACTTTATTGGCTCAACTTAAGTTTTACTGCCAAGGAGCAGATCCTGGGCAGGGTTTTACCTATGTGATTTTAACAGTAAGCTAGTGCATGCCATTTTTTGCCTTAGAATGCCCCTTTAAGTATAACCTCTATAGTTTTATCGGAAATGTGTTCTCCAAAATGCTTGTCTTGAATCTAAAAATGTTAAACTTGGGCTACCTAATACTTCAGTGTTTGTGAAAACTGCACAGCTGGTGCTTAGAGATAAATTGTACTGCAACAGATTAAATTCTTCTAAAATGTTGAGGTTTTAAGAAAGAAAATGTTCATGGCTGTGGATGAGCCTTTTTGTCAATGATAATGCAAACACAATATGCAATAATTTTTCCTTTGGAGAAAAACGGCCCTATACTTAACATTTGCCAGTCCTGTTTTGATGGATCACAATCCAATTACTCAATTCTTAGAAACGAATTTACAGTGACATTTTTCACATATCAAATTCCACAGCTAAAAGGACTGGATAAAGCTAGGACAACACTATTCAATTTAATTAATGAGTCCCCCAAAAAGTTGGTCAATGCAACACTGTTTTTTTGCATGGGAGAAAAAAAAAACGCACTGATATTACCCCCCTGCCACGATGGAGGAGAATAGGAAGGAACAGCACCAAACAAATGCTATTTGCGCAATCAATTACGTTTAAAAACAAAAACACTTTTACACTAATAAACATTAGGTAAATGGATAAAGCAACAAACATACTTACTATACCCCCCCCCCCCATTCACATCTCTTAAAGGGAGAAACACCCATCACTATGGTTTGGAGCACAATTGTGTAGCATAACTATTCACTATTAAAAATAAATTAATAAACATACGTTCCCTCCGACCTGTGCTATAATCGCTAAATACACAAATCTCATTTTATTTGTCCTTTAATCCTGCGCATTGGGTTTTTGGAATACAAAATCAGGGTATTGACGACAGATACAATTTTATTTTTTTTGGAAGGTGATGGTTTTCAAGCTTTAGGTGTATTAATGGAAGTTTTAGGATTGTGATCACTGGAATCACATTGACAATACTGGCTAGAGTTCAGAAATCATTTTATACCAAAAACCAAGAGCAAGGTTATGATCCCTAAAATACCAGTTTTTGATCTAAAGCCCTCTGCTCTGGTGAAATTATCAAAATCTAGTCAGTAATGTGAGGTCCCTCAAGCAATTTAAAGGGACACATTTTACACTGAGGGCTGTGTATCTCCTTATTAGTTATTTGTAGAGCGCCAACAGATTCTGAAGCGTTATAAACATAGGCAGGATATGCAAGGTAACATTTATAGGGATCAAGTGGGAAGAGGGCTATGCCGAGAGTTGCATTGTTGTCTTGTGGAGCGAGGCAGAGAGTTCTATAAAATAGGGGCCAGCCTGGAGAAGTCCTGTAGATGGGAATGTAAGGAGGTCGAGAGGAGGTCGTGAGCAGAGTGAAGGGGACGGGAGAGAATCTGGACACATGGACTGAGATATAGGGGAGAGCAGTGCAATTGAGGGTCTTGTTTGTCAGTTTTGCAGGGCTCTGGTTATAAAGGGGAGATACTTACATTAATATAATAATCCAAACAAAATTCTTTACACCCTGGCAAGTTTTTGATCAGGCACCTAAGAACTAAGCTGATATATTTAGAAGCATTTTTGAGCTATTATGTGTAGTCAAGTTACTTGGTAGCAAAATATATCTAATTAAATTTCATTACCTAACCTATGATTTGCAATGTACAAAGCCAAATGGAGCATTCTTTGTTGTTCTCATATTGTTTTGATATGTTTTTGCATATTGCACGCCAGCTCATTTTAATTGAAACATAAATGTTACAAGCTGTGATTTTACTACAGTTTAAAGGCAACTTGAATTTCCACAAGATTTAGTAATTCTTCCTTTTTTTTTTTTTTTTTTTTTTTTTTTTTTTGCATGAAAATAGTTTTTTACATCAAATTATTTTTTCTAGCAGACAATGAGCCATTTCAAAAGGTTAAACTGATTTTAGAATTGATTTGCTTTGAGGAATGTTAATATTTCTGTGCATGAAAAGGTTAAAGTTAAAGCTGTTTAAAGATGGGTTTTCTTTTTCAATATCAAACAATACATATCTCCTTAAATCAGTCTCTCACTGGCTGATCAGGACAGCTACCATGTTTTTGTTAAATATGTTTGTGATGGGCAGCAAGGTAGCTGATTATACAGCCTGGCATTTTAAAAGGCGATAAAAATAAAGCATTAGAGGCTCAGGCAAAACGCAAAACAACCAGTTTGGTGCAGGGAGATCCATTTCAACAACCCTGGAGGTAATCGGTCAGCTGTTTAAAGGGACGTTAAACACAAAAAATATAGGTATAATAATGTTTTCCAAACAAAGATTAGACTAGAACAAAAATAGAAAATGTTTAGATTTTATAAAGTAATAGACGTTTCTATGTTGTAACCCAGATTTGCTTTATCTTTATCTTATGCCCTCTACAGAGACCAGTTAGGAAAAGAAATAAATGAGTTACAAGAATGTAGGAGTGTTCGGCTTGTAAAGTCCGCATTTCTAGTTCTCGCAGGAATAGGAACAGCCCATGAGTTAAATCTCAGGAAAAGGAGCCAATTTATTTTTTTTACTACACATAATCAATGTTTTCTTTCCCATTCAAGTCCATTTAAGCATGTACTGTATGTACACATATGCTGCATAAACCACTGCAATACATCTGTTGCTGCTTGTAAGTAATATAAACAAAATATCAGAGAGATCAGAGGTTTCTGTAAGGAGATAATTCAACGGGTAGTTTGACAAATAAGCTCTATTATATCTTGCAAGTAGAATTTCTCTGCTCTCCTAAACAGAGAACTATGGAGCCTCGCCGGTGTCATGGTCTAAAAAAACTTGTTCACAAGCTCTAATAAACTGTGCTGATGTAATACATTGTGAACACGGTGTATATACATTACCACAATTGAACTGCATCTGTACCTATATTCCAATTTTATAGTTTGTAAGATCTACACTGGATTTGATTAAATGGACTATTTCTCTGATGTACCCAATGTACTTTTGTTTAAAAGCCAATTTGCTTCATTCTCTTGGTACCCTTTGTTGAAGAGTAGGATCAGGACCAGCAATTCACTAATGGAGTGGAAAATAATTATGCATATTTTATATTCCAATGTTCTTCACATAGAAGAAAATATATGTAAAGATATACACAGCAATATAGACGAGGAATATATATTTAAAATACTAAGATTTTTTTTTACTATGTGAAGAACATTGGCATGTAAAATATTTACAGTAAAACACATTTTAAAATATTAAAATTGAATAAAAATTATTTTTCATTTTTTAAGGTATTTGAGTGGAAAGGGTTGTGCATGTTGCGCACGCACACACACACTCATCCTTTCTTGAATCAGCAGTAATACACTAATGGGAGCTAGTTCAAAGCCAATGACAAGAGGCATATATGTGCAGCCAATTGGCTAATTCTGAGCCTACCTAGGTATTTTTTAAACAAAAAATACAAAATAAATGAGAAAATAGAAATAAATTGGAACGTTATTTAAAATAGCTTACTCTATCTGTATCATGAAAGAAAAAAAAATTGGGCTTTATGTTCCTTTAAGTTTTATATAAATTATGGTCATTCCGTGTTAAGCCGTAACAATATTTTGTGTGTGTATGTATGTATGTATCTATGTATGTATCTATCTATCTATCTATCTATCTAATCAGGATATGTAAAATCAGTCAAAGTAAAGTGACCCATTTGAACAATTTGATGCTTGTGTCTATCAGTTTTTTTCTTTTATTTGCATCAGAATATAAATGTCTCATTTGTCGTGCATTGCGCTGTTGTCAGATGTTGTTTGTTTCTACTAACGTGTTTTGACTAGTAAGTTCAGAAAGGTTAATTTGTCAAAATTATGTGCAGCATTGCAGATATTTTCCTTACATGATTCTTTGCCAGACTTCCATGTTCTTAGAAACCTAAGACTGGCCATTTTCAAGACTCCCATGAGGCCATATTGCTGGATGTCATTTAGACAAGAACATATCCTGTTGCAAATTAGAAGTTGAAATCTATAGTGACCTATGGTCTATAGTGTGTCAAACGTTTTGAGAACTGGGCTTGAGAAGTTCATGGAGAGGTCACAACCTTGCAGGACCTTTTGATTTCAAGCACTTACACACATACCTTTTTGCCATATGTGTATGTATATGTGTATATATATATATATATATATGTGTGTGTGTGTGTATATATATATATACATACATGATATATTTTTCATCCTGCCCACCACTATAAACTGACTGATTAATTGGTTGTGTTCAGAGCTGATTACAAGTACATATATATATATATATGTATGTATGTATGTATATATATATATATGTATATATATATGTGTATATATATATATATGTGTATATGTATATATATGTGTGTATGTATATATATGTGTGTATATATATATATATATATATATATATATATATATATATATACATATACATATATATATACATGTGTGTGTGTATATATATATATATATATATATATATATATATATATATATATATATATATATATATATATATGTATATATCCTTAGAATAAATATTAAAATATAGTCCTTTCCATTCAAATACCTTCTAAATTTATAATTAAATGGATTGGATAGAGTATGATACTTTAAACAACTTGCTAGTTTACTCTTCATATACATTTTGCTTAGTTCTCTTGGTTTCCTTTGTTAAAGGTTAATCCTAGGTGAACTTGGGTGTGTGCTTGCGTCTTTAGCCATCTGGCACCAGTGTTTGCAACTATGTACAACATGGTTATAAAACATTGTTGCAAACACTGCTGCCATAGACTGTTTGATGTGCATGCTCCTGAACTTGTATGAGCAAATTTGATAGCAGAAGTAAAAGTTGTTTAACCCCACTTCGTGACTGGGGCAAATATTCATGATCTGAACAAAGTTCCAATGTAAACTTTTGCAGGAATCAAAAAGTCATGTGTTCGTCGACGTGATCATATAACTTTAATACTGAGATTGGATCCTGGGGAACAGCCTACTATGGTAGGCACTTCCCCCCCCCCCAGTCCAATTTTATGCTTTTTGTTAAAGCAGGAGGCTGCAGGACGCTGAATAACACAAAACCTTCAATGCCGGCGCTGTCCTAACATTGTTAAAGCCAGCACTGTTAGAACGGCATGAAACGTCCTAATGGCATTAAGCCGTTAAAGTTGTACTTACAATCCTAATCATAAAGGTTTAATTTTGGCTTTACTGTCCCTTTAACTTATCCAATAACTTTCACTTTCTTGTAACATACATGTTGTTTTAGCCCCTTTTTTATAGTATATGCCCCTAAGGCTCCATGTCACAATGTGTATTTCTTTTGCATCAAGCCTCTTTCACTTTCATATTTTACACTACTCTGTCTTACTTTGCTACACAGGGTTTATTTGTTTCCTTTCCGTGGAACCAGTGTAAATGAAATTAGATTTGTTTACATACCAGAATTGCAGTATGTTTATTTCTAAATAATTCCCCATATCATATTTATTTTAAAGAAACAGAATTTGTAAAAATTAGTATTTTTGGCTTAGTGAATAAGGTTGGACATGATCTTTAACCTTTTTCAGTGAGCATTTTTTCCTTTAAAATCTTGTTTATTAACCCTTTCATGCCAGGTTTAATCTGTCTACATCGGAAAAACATTAAAAATGCGATTGCAAGCTTTTAATGATGGGAACAGGTCAGGGGGACGAGCCTACATCGCTAGGCATGCCCAACATGACCCAATCTCATTCAGGAAGCGCCGTTGGCTTCATTGCAGCCAAACGACTTGGATGTTCCATGCTAAATCCCAGCGCAGTTAGGACGGCATGGAACATCCACTCTACTCTAAACAAAGTTAAATCTATGGTATTGCTCTTCAGAATAAAGTGCTGCAAATTATCATACATTACCAAGCTATCTCAAGCATTTTATTTTTTTTTAAAATTGGTCAGTGTATTGTTATTTTTTTGAACTTCACTAAAGGCAAATTAGGCAATTAGTTACTGGGCGAGTGTCTGCTGTGCCTGGAGAGATGATCTAATTTTTAAACGTTTTTTGAGATTTAAGAAAAAATACACAGATATATGGCAACAACTATAATCAATTATAATCCTATTGAGTTGGGTAAGCTTTATTAAGAAAGTTGAATTTTATTTTTCTTATAGATGCAGAGAAAATGTTAAAGATCAAATATTTTTTCTTTCTGTCTGCTTCCCCTCTTAGTGATATATTGCTACCACATTTTCATTATAATTGGGAATAGTATTAACCCATTTATTTTGTATAAGAACATCCATTATTTATTTGGAGATTTTTTTCCTTACTTGCAAATGCTTCCTAAGTGTAGCACTTAAATTTGCTACCTGTCCAAAATATATCAGCAGCCTTTAAAATCTAGCCAGATTTCAAGAGTGATTGATCTGCATAGAAAAAGGAATGACTGAACTCCTACAGTGTATCATGTTCAGTCTTTCATCATATTTAGATTAGTATTTCCAAGGTAGAAATTAAGAAAAATTATTTACAATAACCAAAAAAAATCTGTATTTTTAGTAATTAAAAACAAATCTTATGAATAATTTTGACAAAAACAAAAGTGCAACATATTGATATAATTTATTTTTACATTGATTACCTTTTTGATTACAAGTTAAATACTTTTTCTTTGAGGTGATGGCTTATTTTCCTTCGAACTTTTTTTCGAGCACTGAATTATTTTTATTTTCATTTGTTGTTGTTTTGTAGTTTAGATGATCTGGCTCTTAAAAGTTAATATAAATATACTTTTTCAATTCTCCATTAATTAGGTATAAACAACATTTTATTGAGTACGAAATCAGTTTTGCTTTTATTTGGGAAGCTATTTTGTGGACAGTAAACCCCAACATTTTCTTTCATTATTTAGATAGAGAATAAAACATTGTTCTCATCTTGTTCTTTGTTGAAGGGATACCTAGGTAGGTAGCGTGGACATGCCTGAAGCACTACATGACAGGAAATAGTGCTGCCATCTAGTGTTCCTGCTAATGTATAACATTGTTGCAAAACTGCTGCCATATAGTGTTGTGGACACGTGCACACTCATGAGCTTACATGCCATCTTTTCAACAAAGGATAATAAGAAAACAAAAAAAGAAATTTGATAACAGAAGCAAATTGGAAAGTTGTTTAAAACTGTATGCTCTATCTGAATCATGAAAGAAAAAAAATTGGGTTTTATGTCCCTTTAACTTTGTTGTGATGGCATATAAAGCTAATTTTACTATTGCATTGTAATCTCCTACTGGGTAAAATGTCATCTTGGATCCATACTGAATAAATATCCTGTTTTATTATTTTGACTTTTTTTGGAAAAGTTAAGTTGAAGCTCTCTTAAAAAAGATATTAAACTTATTAGTCATTATTTAGCTTTGAGGCTGCTAAGTAATAATATACTTTTGGTATTTAAAGTCCACCTCCCAAGCAGCCTGAATAACAACCTGTAGAAGGCCTTGATCATTACACCATGTCCAAATACTGGTTCTGTGAGGCCCAAGAGCTTGGCGCAGTTGGTGTTAAATTATAAACACCTCTGAAGGCATTAAAGTCTAATACTAATATGTATAAAACTACTTTCAACTCCTTGGCAGCAGTCACTTTACCTTTCTTTATTTTACCTTTTCAACTTGGTTAGGTTCTCTAGGACCTTTCCTTATTATGACAGATTTATTTCTCTGTGTATATCTATCATCTATCTGTGTGTGTTTTCAAGTCTTGTAGCTATTGTGTGTGTGTGTGTGTGTTTTCAAGTCTTGTAGCTATTTTGTGTGTGTGTGTTTTCAAGTCTTGTAGCTATTGTGTGTGTGTGTTTTCAAGTCTTGTAGCTATTGTGTGTGTGTGTTTTCAAGTCTTGTAGCTATTGTGTGTATGTGTGTGTTTTCAAGTCTTGTAGCTATTGTGTGTATGTGTGTGTTTTCAAGTCTTGTAGCTATTGTGTGTGTGTGTGTGTTTTCAAGTCTTGTAGCTATTGTGTGTGTGTGTGTGTTTTCAAGTCTTGTAGCTATTGTGTGTGTGTGTGTGTGTTTTCAAGTCTTGTAGCTAGTGTGTGTGTGTGTGTTTTCAAGTCTTGTAGCTATTGTGTGTGTGTGTGTTTTCAAGTCTTGTAGCTATTGTGTGTGTGTGTGTGTTTTCAAGTCTTGTAGCTATTGATTGTGTGTGTGTTTTCAAGTCTTGTAGCTATTGTGTGTGTGTGTGTGTGTGTTTTCAAGTCTTGTAGCTATTGTGTGTCTGTTTTATTCCACATTTATCCTGTCTGGATCATGTGCCACTTTTGATATACCTAAATTGTAATACTGGTATTTATGCAATCCAGAATGGGATCCATTTTCAATATATATGACAATGTTTATTATTTTCTTTACTACAGATACCCAAATGGAATACTATTTTATGTCTTAGAGATCAATCAATTCATATCATTTTATAAGGGTCCTTAAATATTACAGTACTCTAACTATTGAAATATTGTATATTCTATTTCATGACTCGAGTTCCCCATAAACAAGGTAGTTTAGCTGGTAATCCATTGCTGTAATTTGCAGACGTATAAAAGAAATCAATTGGGGTTAAAAAAAAAAAATCCGTCTTTCTTTTCTTTTTAAGGATGGAATCCATTAGCCTATCTAAATGTTAATCTCCTCCTCCTTTAAAATGGTGTTGATTTACTTTTCAGTTTTGTTTATAATCACTCACTTATATTATCACTTAAATGGATTTCATCCTCTGTTTTATAAGAATAATAATAATAATTATTATTATTTTTAGTTTGTATACCCCTAACCGATTCAGTAGCATTATAAACATAGGCATAATATGCAAAGTAACATTTATAGGGGACAAGTAAGTAGAGGGCCCTGCGAAGAGTTCCACTGTTGTAGTCAGCTCTCATGAAGGTGATCTGCAAACAGCTGGGCTCATAGACTTACATTCAAGGGGTTAACAAAGGAATTGGGCATGCAGGGTGGTGCTAATGATGCAATGATCAACAGTTATAGAAAAATGGGGGTTGGAGTTTTTCAAATAATGGGGGAAAATAAGGACTTTTAGGAGCGATTTAGCTTAAGGTAGATGACATCCAAGATGAGATATGAGGGACAGTTAATGACACGAGTTAGCAAGGAAGGGGATAGGTCTGGTGCATTGGTAGATTTGGGTGTCATCAGTATATATATGATATTCAGACCCATGGGACTTTATTATGGAACCTAAATATGACGTATAGATTGAGAAAGAAGGGGATCAAGGACAGAGTCTTGTGGTATCCCTAACAGAAAGTGGTATAATGGAAGAGGAGGCACCAGAAAAGGCCACACTAAAGGTAAGTATCAGTCCAGGGTTGGGCCCAATTGCTAGAGTGATAATTGATACACATGCTAGCACACTGAGAAAAACCCAGGACGTGACCCACTCAGGAAAGAAAAAGTTAGTATGTGGGGAAAAAAGGAAAACTGAGTACTCACAAATAATGCAGGACCATGGGAAACAGAATACTTGATGAGAAGTTTGTAAAACACAATGTACTGTAGCTTTAAAGCTGGCAGAGGATAGTCCGAGAGAATGGTCAGGCAAAGCAGAGGTCTGTAACACTTTATAGCAGGCAGAGGATATTCCAATAGGGTGGTCAGGCAAAGCAGAGGTCAGTAACGCAATGGACTGGCAGATAGAAAGCAACTCACAAAAGAAGCACAAAGTCAGGAAGATGATCCGAAGACGATCTGACAAATGTGCAACAAGGAAAAGTCCCGCCAAGGATTTAAAGAGCCGGTGACATCATTGAGGCGTGCCAAAGAGAGACCGCGTCACGTTACTAGGCAATGTGATGCAGCAGAGGAGGTAGACAGTTCCAGGAGCCGCTGCGACACGGCAATGATCGGAATCATGAAAGTAAGGTTAGACAGATAGGACGAGAACTGCGAGAAGGCTGTGTTGCAAATGCTAAAGGATTTTAGGTTTTGGAGCAAAAGAGGGTTGTCAACAGTAATGAGGGTTGTCAACAGTAATAAAGGTTGCAGACAGATTGAAGAGGATTAGCAGAGAGAAGTGGCCTTTTAATTTTGCTGTAAGTAGGTCATCTGTAACTTTAATGATTGCTGCCTCTGGTATGTTGGGGTGAAATCCAGGTTGCAGTGGGTCAAGGAGAGAGTGTAATGTAAGGAAATGTGATGTACTAGCTTTTCTAGAAGTTTTGAGGCAAGGGGAGAAGGGAAATAGGGTGGTAGTTTGATGGGGAGGTTGGATTGAGAGATTTTTTGAGGATAGGTGTGACCAGTGTATGTTTTAGAGATGAGTAAAATATACTGGTGCTGAGGGACAGTTTGAGAATGTGTTTGAGTATAGGGGAAGAGTAGAAGAGAGGGAGGGGAGTTGAGTGAGGGGATAGGATCCAGGGGACAGGTAGTGAGGTGAGAGGAGAGCGTAAGGGCATACGCTTCTTCCTAAATAACAGGGGCACATGAGCTGAATTTATGACACTGAGTTTTGGATGATTGCAAGCTTTTGAGGGGGTAGGAGACTTACTATGTTGAGAGATAATTTAGTCTCTTATGGAGTTAATTTTGTTATTGAAGTGGCTGGCAAAATCTTGAGATGAGAGAGAAGTTTTAATAGGAGGTGAGGGTGGGCAGAGAAGAGTATTGAAAGTGGAGAACAGATGTTTTGGATTTGAAGAAAGAGTAAAGATGAGGGTTGAAAAGTAATCTTGCTTAGAGAGGTAAAGGCAGAATAGTAGGAGTTCAAGATGAAGTTGTAGTGAAGAAAGTCAGCTGAACACTGAGATTATCTCCAGTGTCACTCAGCAGTGCAGAAACATCTGCGTAGGTAGCATTTGAAAGGAGTGTGCCAGTCCTGAGATTAAGTGCTTGACTTCCGAGCTATGGTAGGAGGGGCCAAATTGTCAAGAACCGATGTAAGGGTGGAATTGTAATGGAAGATACATTGATCACACTAGGAAAAGGAGGAAATGGAATAGAGCAGAGGTTTAAGAGCTGCTGCTGATCTAGTGACTTAATGCACTTGATTCGAAGTGCTCAATTTATTTAACCCAGGGATGCTTCTTCTGAGCACGTGCGGGGCAAGCTCGCTCATGTCTAAATTGGTGGAGATAAAACACACCAAACATGTTTGCATGGTGACCATCGGGCTGTGTTGCACATGCAGCAGTGTAGTACAGTGTCTGCTGCCCATTTGCTGCAAAGGTGGGTGGACAGGTTCTAAGTCAAAAACCTTGTCTGCCAGCCTTTTAGTACATTGGTTTCATATGACAATCTTTCCTCCACTTGCCTGATAGTCTTTTTATAGTGTATTTATTTTATGCTTATTCCATTTATTTAATTTATACTTAAATTATGTACTTAAGTATTTGTTTGCACCATTTTTGTATTCTTTAGATAATTATTTTGTTAAAGCTACCACATACCCTCTCTTGCAGTAGGGAGGGATTTTAAACAGGCTTTTTCTTTGAATTAGTATGTTAACATTTCTCATTACATTTAATTTGCTTGATAATAAATCATTTAGAAGTGGGAATTAAGACACTGGAATCAATTTCAAAATAAAGAGGTTTAGAAATAGATAGATGCAAACAATCTTGGGTTCATAACTTAAATAATGAAAGATCCCCATAATAATAATACATAATATTCAGATATACATACAGTATAACATACAATTTTATACAACTTTCAAATTTACTTCTAATATCAACTTTGCTCAATTCTCTTAATATCCCTTGTTGAAATGCAAGGAGGGGATCTCCGGAACATACAATCGCAGCACTATTTGGCAGCAGTTCTGCAAGAATGTAGTGAAGAGTTTTGCCATGTAGTGCTCTTGACATGTGTATGGTACCTACCTAGCTACTGTATCTCCTCAACAAAGAATATTATGAGAACTAAGCATATTGTATTAAGTAAATTGAAACCTGGGTTGTTTTTGCTGATTGGTGGATAAATCCACCCACCAATAAACAAGTGCTGTCCAGGGTCTGAACCAAAAATTGGCTGGCTCCTTAGCCTAGATGCCTTCTTTTTCAAATAAAGATAGCAAGAGAACAAAGAAAAAATGATGATAGGAGTAAATTAGAAAGTTGCTTAAAATTGCATGCTCTATCTGAATCATGAAAGTAAAATTTTGACTAGACTATTCATTTAACTATAACACTTTCTCTTTTTTTTCTTTTCTTTTTTTTCTTTAACTAAAGCTTTAAATAGAATTAAAATGATTAAATTATTTAGTTAGAATGATTTAAGCTCTTGGCTAACTAAAGTTAAAAACACGTTATAAAGGAAAAAATTTGAAATTTGGCTCATATGATACAATCCATTAAACTAATATTAAATCTTTCAAACTGATGCTTTCAGCTCCAATGTAGTTGTATATTTGTTTTTCTATTATCTCAGCTTTTAGTTGCAGAAGATTACTTTACGAGTTACTCTGGAGTCTGTTTACTGTACAAATGTTTAACTCCGTATTCTGCTAAAATGTTAATTGTACTCAAACCTTTCCTAATGTTGGATTAACATACAGATATGACAAAACAAATGTCTTTTACAGAATGATTTAAATAACAATAGAAACGGTAACATGTACTGTAGGTGTAAATATGAACAAGACACTGTAAGGTCAAATCAACTTAGTGCTTAAGGTATATTTGGTTTAGATAGAAATATTTGTACTTTCTAAATGCATTTTGATACTTAAAGGGACAGTCTACAATAGAATTGTTATTGTTTTAAAAGATAATCATTTTATTACCCATTCCCCAGTTTTGCATAACCAACACAGTTATATTAAAAGGATATTATACACTAGATTTTTATTTGCATAAATGTTTTGTAGATGATCCATTTATATAGCCCATACAGGTTTAAAAAAAAAAAAAAAAAAGTTTAGTTTTGCTTATTTTTAAATAACATTGCTCTGATTTTCAGACTCCTAACCAAGCCCCAAAGTTTTAGTAGAAAACCGACCTATACCTACTCCAGCTTGCTTCTGTTTGTGTAAAGGGTCTTTTCATATGCAAAGGAAGGGGGAGGGGGAGTGTCTGATATTTCCCACTTGCAGTCGGTGTTCCAGTAACCTTTTTAAAAGAGCTAAACTGGAAGCTTCTAAGTAAGTTTTATAAACGGTTTTATACTGGATTTTTATATCAGTATCTGTACATATTATTCTTTATAGTAGTGCCTATTACATGCAGTTATATGAAAATTGGTGTATACTGTCCCTTTTAATATACTTTTTACCTCTGTGATTACCTTGTATCTAAGCATCTTCTGACAGCCCCCTGATCACATGACTTTTTATTTATTATCTATGGGTTTGCATTTAGTACTGTTGTGCTAAATCTTAAAAAACTCCTCTGGCGTGAACACAATGTTATCTATATGGCCCACATGAACTAGCAGTCCCCTGTTGTGAAAAGCAAATAAAAAAGC
The DNA here is from genome assembly GCF_027579735.1 of Bombina bombina. NCBI lineage: Eukaryota > Metazoa > Chordata > Amphibia > Anura > Bombinatoridae > Bombina > Bombina bombina. The sequence continues at coordinate 1,025,368,946 of NC_069503.1, read as the reverse complement.
ATGTGATAAGAGGCTTATAAACAGGCAGACATTTAGAGGTTTAAATGTAATAAAGTAAATTAATATATCGACGTTGGTTGTGCAAAGCTGGGGAATGGGTAGTAAAGGCATTATCTATCTTTTTTTTTTTTAAACAATAGCAATTTTAATGTAGACTGTCCCTTTTAAGCAAACAAAAATTTTTCCCTCAAACATTTAACTTTATTCGAATACTATTTTAAAATTTGATCAACTTTATCTATCTGAGTTTTATAACAACTAAGTTGGATCAGATTGAAAAGAGACTATAAAAATGCAGTACGGCAATTTTTTGTCTTGGTTTAATTTATTTTGTTATAAACCTTAAAGGGACACTGAACCCAAATTTTTTTCTTTCGTAATTCAGATAGAGCATGAAATTTTAAGCAACTTTCTAATTTACTCCTATTATTACATTTTCTTTATTCTCTTTATCTTTATTTGAAATGCAAGAATGTAAGTTCTGGGTTGTCCTTGCTGATTGGTGGATAAATTCATCCACCAATAATAAAGTGCTGTCCAGAGTCTGAACCAAGAAAAAAGCTTAGATGCCTTCTTTTTCAAATAAAGATACCAAGAGAATGAAGAAAATTTGATAATATGAGTAAATTAGAAAGTTGCTTAAAATTGCATGCTCTATCTGAATCACGAAAGAAAAAATTAGGGTTCAGTGTCCCTTTAACCCCTTAATGACCGCAGCACTTTTCCATTTTCTGTCCGTTTGGGACCAAGGCTATTTTTACATTTTTGCGGTGTTTGTGTTTAGCTGTAATTTTCCTCTTACTCATTTACTGTACCCACACATATTATATACCGTTTTTCTCGCCATTAAATTGACTTTCAAAAGATACCATAATTTTCATCATATCTTATAATTTACTATAAAAAACATTATAAAATATGAGGAAAAAATGGAAAAAAACACATTTTTTCTAACTTTGACACCCAAAATCTGTTACACATCTACAACCACCAAAAAACACCCATGCTAAATAGTTTCTAAATTTTGCCCTGAGTTTAGAAATACCCAATGTTTACATGTTCTTTGCTTTTTTTGCAAGTTATAGGGCCATAAATACAAGTAGCACTTTGCTATTTCCAAACCACTTTTTTTCAAAATTAGCGCTAGTTACATTGGAACACTAATATCTTTCAGGAATCCCTGAATATCCATTGACATGTATATATTTTTTTTTAGAAGACATCCCAAAGTATTGATCTAGGCCCATTTTGGTATATTTCATGCCACCATTTCACCGCCAAATGCGATCAAATAAAAAATTTTTTTCACTTTTTCACAAATATTTTCACAAACTTTAGGTTTCTCACTGAAATTATTTACAAACAACTTATGCAATTATAGCATAAATGGTTGTAAATGCTTCTCTGGGATCCCCTTTGTTCAGAAATAGCAGACATATATGGCTTTGGCTTTGCTCTTTGGTAATTAGAAGGCTGCTAAATGCCCCTGCGCAAAATACGCGTATTATGCCCAGCAGTGAAGGGGTTAATTAGGGAGCATGTAGGGAGCTTCTAGGGTTAATTTTAGCTTTAGTGTAGTGTAGTAGACAACCCCAAGTATTGATATAGGCCCATTTTGGTATATTTCATGCCACCATTTCACCGCCAAATGCGATCAAATTAAAAAAAACGTTAATTTTTTCACAATTTTAGGTTTCTCACTGAAATTATTTACAAACAGCTTGTGCAATTATGGCACAAATGGTTGTAAATGCTTCTCTGGGATGCCCTTTGTTCAGAAATAGCAGACATATATGACTTTGGCGTTGCTTTTTGGTAATTAGAAAGTCGCTAAATGCTGCTGCGCATCACACGTGTATTATGGCTAGCAGTGAAGGGGTTAATTAGGTAGTGTGTAGGGAGCTTGCAGGGTTAATTTTAGCTTTAGTGTAGAGTTCAGCCTCCCACCTGACACATCCCACCCCCTGATCCCTCCCAAACAGCTCCCTTCCCTCCCCCACCCCACTATTGTCCCCGCCATCTTAAGTACTGGCAGAAAGTCTGCCAGTACTAAAATAAAAGATTTTTTTTTTTTTTTTAAAGAAAAAAAAAAGCATATTTACATATGCTGTGTTTAGGATCCCCCCTTAGCCCCCAACCTCCCTGATCCCCCCCAAAACAGCTCTCTAAGCCTCCCCCTCTGCCTTATTGGGGGCCATCTTGGGTACTGGCAGCTGTCTGCCAGTACCCATTTTGCACAATCAAATGTTTATTTCTTTTTTATTTTTGTTATTTTTTCTGTAGTGTAGCTTCCCCCCCCCCCACACACGGACCAACCCCCACCACCTAAATAACGAATAAGGTTTTTTTTAAAAAAATTACTGGTCCCACTTTTATTTTGGGACACATTTTTTTCTGTAGTGCAGCGGTCCCCACCCGGTCCCTGCCCCGGCTCGCGCCCCCTCGTGCACGTGCGCGCGCCCCTGCGCGCGCCCGGACTTGCACGCCCACGATCCCGCCCCCCTCCACATGACCAGGGCCATCGATGGCCGCCACCCACCTCCCACACCGGCTCCCACCCACCGATACCGGCCATCGATGTCCGGTGCAGAGAGGGCCACAGAGTGGCTCTCTCTGGATCGGATGGCCATCTAAGGTTATTGCAGGATGCCTCCATATCGAGGCATCACTGCAATAACCGGAAAGCAGCTGGAAGCGAGCAGGATCGCTTCCAGCTGCTTTCCACACCGAGGACGTGCAGGGTACGTTCTCAGGCATTAACTGCCTTTTTTCTGAGGACGTACCCTGCACGTCCTCGGTCATTAAGGGGTTAAAGGGATATAAAACCAGTTTTTTTTTTTTCTTTCTTTCATGTTTCAGATAGAGAATGCAATGTTAAGCAACTTTCTAATTTACTTGTATTATCAATTTTTCTTTGTTCTCTTGGTATCTTTATCTGAAAAAGAAAGGAATGTAAGCTAAGGAGCCGGCCCATTTTTTGGTTCAGACCCTGGGTAGCAATTGGTGGCTACATTTTAGGTCAGAATGTCGGTAGTGGCTGGTATAACACAATTTAAGTCTTCACAGACACAATACACACCATTGCCAGCTCTAGGAGCCGACAAGGTGTTTGAATGCTGGTGCATGGTAATAACTTTTGTTATGTATATTGCAAAAATGCTTCTATTTAAAGGGACTTGAACCCCAAATTTTTCTTCTTCAAAATTCAGATAGAAGTAAATTGGAAAGTTATTTTAAATTGCCTGCTCTATTTTTAGCTTTGTTCTCTAGGGAATTTTTTGTTTTGTTTTAAAAGTATAACTAGGAAGGCTCAGAAGCAGCAATGCACTACTGGGAGCTAGCTGCTGATTGGCGACTGTACATAAAAGCCTTTTGTGATTGGCTCACCAGATGTATTCAGCTAGCTCCCAGTAGTACATTGCTGTTCGCTCAACAAAGGATACCAACAAAATGAAGCAAACTTGATAATAGAAGTAAATTGCAAAGTTGTTTGAAATGACATGCTTTATCTGAATCATGAAATGAAAATTGTATTTTATATGTCCCTTTAAAACTGAAATGCACCCATGTACATTTCAGTTTTGACCATTGTATCCATTTAGTGTCCTCTTTGTTGCATCTATAAACTATGTTTATTTGTTGGAGAACAGATGTACCTGTACAGAGAGTTGCATTTTTTTTATTATGGGGGGTTTCACTGTCCACTAATAGATTTGTGGGAGTTGTCCATGTTGGTAGTTAAAGGGACATGAAACCCAAAACATTTTATTTCATAATTTAGAAAGAACATGCAATGGTAAACAACTTTCCAATTTACTGCTATAATCTAATGTGCTTCATTCTCTTGGTATAATTTGTTGAAAAGCATATCTAAATAGGCCTAGTAGCTGCTGATTGATGCACATAGATGCCTTGTGTGATTGGTTTAACCATGTACATTTCTATTTCTTCAACAAAGGATATCTAAAGATTGAAGCAAATTTAGATAATAGAAGTAAATTGGAATGTTGTTTAAAATGTTATTCGCTATCTGAATCATGAAATAATTTGTTTGGGTTTCATGTCCCTTTAAGAAGTTGAACCATAAGCATAAATTCTGCACAATCTTTATTTTGATTTTGAGATAAAAACTGAAACAAAATAAACATTCTTCACAGTTTTTTTACATATTTAAATAGTGCATATATACTATAATCGCGTTTGTAATGCGTCTGTCGCCGTTAGTTGCACGCGCAGTCAAAAGAATGTAGGCTGCGCACGCAGCCAAACGAAGCATTAACAAAAAAACACCTAACCGCCCACACGAAATATTAACAAAAAACCTAACCGCCTGCACAAAGTATTAACAAAAAATCACCTTAACACCCGCAAGAAATATTAACAAACACCTAACACATGCACAAAATGTACCTCTAAACTGCCAACCCCCACATTGCAAAATAATGAAGTGATTAACCCCTAATCCGCAAATTAAACACAAATAACATAATTTAAATATTAACCTTTAAACCACCAAACCCGCACAACATAAACTACCTAATTACACTATTAACCTCAACACCTCTTCATGCGATCGCCGCCGCAGAAATTTCTATTGGCTGAAATTTTTAAATCGGCCAATAGGGTGAGAACTACTGAAATCCTATTGGCTGATTTGAATTTCAGCCAATAGGAATGCAAGGTACCTAAAAAAAAAATATAATATATAGTGTGTATATTTAAAAACCTATATAAATACACAAGATTACCTACTTTTCCATCATAGTTTTTCAGTTCCTATAATCTTATAATTTGCTCATTTTTATAACTTTAGTAACATGATGTGCCAAGCATAATAAGTATAGGTAAACCAATTAATAATTACTCTGCAAACAATATAGGTTCAATGGGATTTTTTTTTTTAAAGTTTACTAAAGTAAATTCTTTGAATTGCACATTAAATTGGAATACAAAACAAATGTATTTCTTAGTTTTGACCAACATCTAAATATGTGACACAAGAATATTACAAATACTCTTCACTGCAACCTCTTAAATGCACAAAAGTTTCTAATGGAACATAATCTAATTTCTTTCTCTGAAATTAAATCTTGTTGGCGCCAGAACTCCTTATCTCCATACTTGCTATATTTTCTAATAGGTCATGAATGTCAGATTTTTTTGTTTTAGTGGTAAAAAACAAACTGTTCCATATTCAGTGACAGATTTTTTTTTTTATTTTTTCCCCAAACTTTTCTCTCAAAAAACTTAAACCCAAGAAAACCCAAAATCATAAAATATATCTGTTATTTGTTTTTATGGAGGGATTAAGGAAGCATTTACCCTACTTATTATAATTCAAAAATTGATGATCACACATACAAGAATTTATATAAATAAACTACATATAAATTCCCAGGATGCACCTTTACAACCAATTCCACAAAAGACCATAGGCAAACTGTTTTCCACAGGTGAATTTAAAATAAAAATGCTGGTAGTCAAAATCAAACTGACTTCTAAAATTTGGAGCCCAAAAGCTGAATACTGTGCTCAATTAATCCAGCAAAGCCCCATCCTCCAACGAAAAATAATTCAGGCTAGGTAAGCTCCATAATGGAAGATGCACCTCAAAGGTCCTTGATTTGCTGAGTGGCACTTATATCTATCTGACATGACACAGGGGCATGTATAGTGCTCAGCATTGTCTATAGAGGCAATGCTGTCCCTTTTAATTGATGCTTTGCTAACTTTTGCTGACTATATATATATTTTTTTGGTTTTTGATTGAATAATTTTTTCGTCGTTGTTGATAAAAATAGACTTTTGCAGACTCACACATAAGCCAAAATAAGCAGCCATTAAGAATAATATGTAGAGATTGATTCACCATTATGGATTACTCCCTTGTGTATTTGCTTTTGTCAGTTCTCTAACGAGTTAAATTCATACTTTAGGCTTAAAGGGACAGACTACTCCAGAGTTTTTAATGTTTAAAAAGATAAATAATCTGTTTATTACCCATTCCCTAGTTTTGCATAACCTGCACAGTTATATTTATTTACTTTTTACCTCTATAATTACCTTGTATCTAAGCCTCTGCAGACTGCCCCCTTTTTTCAGTTTGACAGACTTGCATTTTAGCCAATCAGTGCTGACTCCTAGGTAAATACACAGGAGGGAGCACAATGTTATATATCTATATGGCACACATGAATTAGCACTGTCTAGCTGTGAAAAATTGTTAGAATGCGCCAAGATAAGAGGCGGTCTTCAAGGGCTTAGAAATCAGCATAGGAGCTTACTTGGGCTTAGCTTTCAACAAAGAATACCAATGGAACAAAGCAAATTTTATGATAGAAGTAAATTTAAGTGTTTTTTTTTTATTGTATGCTTTATCTGAATCATGAAAGTTTTTAATTTTGACTAGACTGTCCCTTTTTAATTAACTCTTTTTTTTTTGTTTATCTTTAAAATGTTTATAACATTCAAACACTTAATTACATTCAGGTATGAATATTCAGAAAGTTTGTTTTGAGTATGTTATATAGTTTCAAGGTGTGGTTTATTTGCTATTTTTTTAAATTGCTATGTAGGAGACTGATATTCTAAAGCACTGGTTTTTCAAACCTGTTCTCAGGCTTCCCCAACAGTCCAGATTTTCTGTAGGGCCTTGGATGAGAGCAGGTAAAGTAACCATGGTTACTAATCAGCTGGTTGTTTCACCTGTGTTCTAGTTCAAATATCCACAAAATGCGGTCTGTTAGGAAGGGCTGAGGACCGGTTTGAAAACCAATGGTTTTTGGGATAGATTTTTTTTTTTATAAAAGGGTTATGTAAAAACAGGTGCATAAGTTTTTTCTCATGAATTGTAATACTAATTGTGATTATTTTTTTTTTCTGATTGATTATAGCAGATCTAAATTTGGCATATTGCAATGTGTAAACCTGTTTGAAAAGCTGTTGTACCATTGGGATTAGGTACACGATTTGAATTCCAGTTAGATGCATGTAGATACCTATATTTATAACTTCTAAACTGACTTAGTGGTTCTAATGATATACATATTTGTGGATATTTTATTAAAGAAAATAGTTGTTTATGAGACATTTGCTGTCCTGATTAAGAACAGCTCATGATTTAGATCCTGAGAAGATTAGAAAAGCAAATTACTCTTGACTTTGAAAACTGTTTGAAAACTGATGATTAGTATGTTTGTATTTATACTCTAGTCCACTGGCTTTCAAACCTGTCCTAAGGCCACATTTTGAGGATATCTGAACTAGAGCACAGATCAAATAATTAGCTTGCTCTCATTCAATCCTGAAAACTTGGCCTGTTGGGGAGGTCTGAGGACAGGTTTAAAAACAATTGACTAGAGCTCTGGTTTTCAATTAGCAAAGTTATAAACCATGGCTTCAGTAAGATAAATTCATCCAAACCTTAGAAATGACTTGGGACAGCAATAAGTAAAATATTTGAATAAGTACTTGAATAATCAGTATTGTTGCTTGAATGAGAAATTATGTAGCAAAGCACTCTTTTTGCAGTAGCCATCATGTATGTAACGTCATTATATCATTAAAATATTTTATGGACAGTTATGTGTATCAATATATGTTTACTGGACTGTTATGCTTTAAACATCAATTGAAATTATATATTAAAACACATGTTTTTCTAATAAGAAGTGTGAAATATGCATTAAATGTGTTTCAACTAGTTTTTACAAGTAATGGGCAGTTTTAGCTAATGCAGTAAATGCCTTTTTCTTTCATGTAAGTGGCAAGAGTCCATGAGCTAGTGACATATGGGATATACATTCCTACCAGGAGAGGGCAAAGCTTCCCAAACCTCAAAATGCCTACAAATACACCTCCCACTACACCCATACCTTAGTTTTACTCTCTGTAATCGGTCGCAGGAATTCATACCCTGCCTCCCTTTTCAGATCAACGTTATACTCTTATACCATTACCTTTGCTGATATTTTTTATTGCGTCATTCATGACGTTAATTTTTTTTGCCGCAAAGTTGCATTTATGGTGATGCAAGTATCGTCATTTTCTGCGCCTTTGTTGACGTTATTTCTTTTGGTGTGAAGTTGCGCTTGTTATGACGCGAATTGCGTAATTTCCTGGTGTTAGCTTTGGCACCAAAAATGTTTTCACTTCCTTTTGTGTCATACTTGGCGCCAAAAAAAATATTTGTATATTACCCCTCTTCCTTTAATGCTTCTGGTTCTCTTTATATCTTAAAGAGCTAAGATGCTTACTTTTTTGCATATACTTTAGCAAAAGCATTTTTCTCATTCTTAAAACTGCTATATGAGGAAATTGGATATTTTGTTTAAATGTTATATTTTTTCTTTTTAAATTTTGCAAGATGTCTGTCTGATCCTGCCTCTGATGTTGCTGAAGAAACTATGCTGCCTGAACACAGTTCTACCAAAGCTAAGTGTTTGTTGTAAATTAGCTGATGTTATTTCTTCAGCTCAATTATGTGGCATCTGTCATGACAAGCTGTTAAATGCTAATAATGTTTCTATTAGTACAAATACATTGTCTGTTGTTCTTTCAACATCTAATATACCTGATATTCCTGCAGATGTAAATAATTATATTGCTGCAGCTATAGAAAAGGCTATGTCTGCTATTCCGCCTCCAAA
>NC_069503.1:1025247798-1025355298 GCF_027579735.1 Bombina bombina | reverse complement strand
CGCGGCTGCAGTGTTAGGCGATGTCAGGCGAGCGTATTGGTGCCGTTGAATGCAAGTAAGTTGAAGGCTTGATAAGTAGTCCTCCTTTTGAGCCTTTGGATATTAAACTACTTTCTTGGAAAGTGTTATTTCTTTTGGCTATCTCTTCTGCTAGAAGAGTTTCTGAGTTGTCTGCTCTCTTGTGATTCTCCTTATCTGATTTTCCATAAAGATAAAGCTATTTTGCGGACTTCGCTTAAATTTCTGCATAAAGTTGTGAATTCTGACAACATTAATAGGGAAATTGTTGTTCCTTCCTTGTGTCCTAATCCTATTTTCTCTGGTTCCAGGAAAGGTAAGAAAGCCTCTGCCATTTATTTGGCATCTTGGTTGAAACTTTTAATTCACAAAGCTTATTTGGAGGCGGGGCAGTCTCTGCCTCAGAGAATTACAGCTCATTCTACTAGATCAGTTGCCACTTTTTGGGCTTTCAAGAATGAAGCTTCAGTTGATCAGATTTGCAAAGCAGCAACTTGTTCTTCTTTGCATACATTTACTGAATTTTACCATTTTGATTTATTTGCTTCTTCTGAAGCAGTCTTTGGTAGAAAAGTTCTTCAGGCAGCTCTCTGTTTGATTCTAGTGCCTATGTTTTCAGTTTTTAAAAAAAATTAAGAAATTTTATTATTATTTGGATTTAATTTCTCAGCAGAAATAGCTGTTTTTATCTTATCCCTCCCTCTCTAGTAACTCTTGGGTATTATTATCCCATATGTTACTAGCTCATGGACTCAATTACATGAAAGAAAACATAACATAATTTATGTAAGAACTTACTTGATAAATTCATTTCTTTCATAGTGGCAAGAGTCCTTGAGACCCACCCAATTTTTTGGTGGTTATGATTTTTTTTTTTGTATAAAAGCACATTATTTTTCCAGTTCCACTGTTTGTATGCTTTTTTTATTCCATTTAACACCTCACTACTTGGCTATACATTAAACTAAGGTATGAGTGTGGTGGGAGGTGTATTTATAGGAATTTTGAGGTTTGTAAACTTTGCCCCCTCCTTGTAGGAATGTATATCCCATATGTCACTAGCTCATGGACTCTTGCCACTAGGAAAGAAATGAATTTATCAGGTAAGTTCTTACATTAATTATGTTTTTCATACTTTATGAGACTACATGTTGCAGCTGATGGGAATCCATAAGAATTTAGAAGTCTAAAAAATAAAGGAATTACATGTTACGCTAGATTAAGACAAATCAATATAATTGTCAATCGTGCAGTGGGTTAATGACACCTCTTAATATAATTTTGTTAATGTCACATTCCTTTACAAACAAAAGTTTTGTTTTAAGACCATAGAAAAAGACAATAGAAAAAGTCAAAGCATTTGTTCAAAACTTGCTAAATACTTCATTTTAAAATTAAGTTTGGGTACTTTTTACCTACAGAAGTCTGAGTTTAAAGGGACACTGAATCCAATTTTTTTTCTTTCGTGATTCAGATAGAGCATTACATTTTAAGCAACTTTCTAATTTACTCCTATTATCAAATTTTCTTAATTCTCTTGGTATCTTTATTTAAAATGCAAGAATATAAGTTTAGATGCCGGCCCATTTTTGGTGAACAACTTGGGTTGTTCTTGCTGATTGGTGGATAAATTCATCCACCAATAAAAAAGTGCTGTCCAGAGTCTAAACAAAAAAAAAGCTTAGATGCCTTCTTTTTCAAATAAATATAGCAAGAGAACGAAGAAAAAATGATAATAGGAGTAAATTAGAAAGTTGCTTAAAATTGCATACTCTATCTGAATCATAAAAGAAAAAATTTGGGTTCAGTGTCCCTTTAAGTTACAGAATGCAATTCAAATTAATTTCAAATATTGTGCTTCATTTCTTATTGCAGTGCAACTGAGATCAGGAGAAACCAGAGACTTTCAATGTGACTTCTATAATTACAGAAAATTATTATTTATTTTTTTGGCATTGAAATAATTATGAAAAAGTGGGAGTAAAAAGCATTTTGGGTGCAACCCCATCTCAAACTTATGTGACCCTTAAGGGGTATTAAACTATTAAATGAGCCAATACGCGTTTTGTGTGTATTTTTCACATATTTAAACCAAAAATGTGTTTATTGGAAATTAAAAAAAAACATGAACACAACTTATGCTTAGAGCTCACTATATTGGAGAATTGTGATGTAAAGAGCATGAACAATTGCAATTGGGAAACATTCCTTTCCTCTTTTTAATGTTTGTTTCTTGTTTTTAGTAATTTTATTTATTCTAAAAAAAAATTATATTTTTTGTTTTTAGGAAAAAGAATAATGAAGAAAAAGGACAAGAAAAAAAAGAAAAAGAAGTTATTGGAAAGGGCTCAGGAACAACACAGCGTCGTCCTCTCTACAGACAGGGCCAGCCAATAAAAAGACAATTTATTAGAATTTATTTTGCAAAGTGCACAAAGGCTGCTATATGCTCTTGCACACTAATGGACTGCAGGATTGCTGCTTTAACAGTATTGGTTGCAAATAACTTGTGAACATATGCACAAGTTTGTTTGTGTTATTTATACTTGTGTTTTTTTTTCATCAAGAAGCTCCAAAAGGCAGGAACACTGAGCGAAATCAGTCAAGAGCTTTGTCAAAGACTTTTCAATTCAGTGCCTACGATGGAATCTGACGAAAGCTGCATAGAATTTCTGCAACACTTTGCTAGGCACTATAGGAAACAGACTTGTGTATATTTCTGTAAAAGACAAAAAATGTTTGGAGGTAGAAATATTTTTTTTATTTTCTGATTTACATATTGTACATTTCATATTTGACAAATGTTTTTTTTTGTTTAGGTGATGTCTGTTCTCGGCGACTATTTTATTAAGACAGTTGTATTAGAAAACTGTTAAGCTAATTTTCTGTACTATAGCAGTTATTGTCTGTTATAAATAGCATAGCGGTTCTACTTTGTACATAGTACGGAGAGTCTACTTATAATAAACTTATTTACTGTGTATTACTTAAATATTTTTTATTGAGTCTTAAAATGTTAAAGTTTTTCTATTTCATATATGCTTGAAATATTTAAAGGAAAACAAAATTAAAAACTATGCAACTACATAAAATAGGAAATGTTGCTTTAACCTTATATTACCTGATCCTTTGGAATAGGACCTTTAATGTCAGATTCCTGAAGGTAATTTGTAATGTCTTTACTTTGTGTGGATACTCAATGTGGGAATGATTTAATGGAGAAGAACACAAAGTAAAGGAATTCATTTGGTACATATCATGAGGGTACATTTACATCTGTTTTTAATATTTGATTCCATTTTTGTGTGCATCTTTTTTAGAATTTTCTTTGATACTCAACAACCATATTTCTGGAGATTGTCAGATGTTGGAAGTCTTTCCATGTTGGATAACCCTCAGTCTTGCATTCCCTTTGTAATCGAAATATTGAAAAAAGTATAACATTTTTACATTTAGTATTTTTAGCTTTAATAAATTCAATGTGGGTGACAATTCACCAGACAAGTTTAGCTCTACCTTTAGGCTGATGGACAATAAACACCACATCCTCACATAATTTAAAAGACCAAGCTAATTTGTCTAATTTTTTTTGTTGCTTTTGTCTGAACAGGGTGATACAGAGTCTACCTGATTATTTATTTATTTATTTATTTATTTATTTATTTATTTATTTATTTATATATATATAAATAAATAAATTAAATAAATTATTTATTTATTTATATATAAAAAATTTTTTTAGGAGGGAGTAAAACTAAGATGCTAGACAAACATTTGTTTGGGAGTAAATCAAGGGTGTTTGCATACAGATGTGTGTAGAATTTTTGAAAAAATTAGTAGCCAAAAATATAAGTCTTTAAAAAAATAAAATAAAAAAAATAATCACAGATTATATTGTAAGGGACAGTGTACTCCTCCAGAATTTTTATTTTTTAAAAAGATAGATAATCCCTTTATTATTACCCATTCCCCAGTTTTGCATAACCAACACTGTTATATTAATATACTTTTTACCTCTGATTACCTTGTATCTAAGCCTCTGCAGACCCCCCCTTATTTCAATTTTTTGACAGACTTGCATTTTAGCCAATCAGTGCTGACTCATAAATAACTTCACGGGAGTGAGCACAATGTTATTTTTTATGGCACACATGAACTAAAACTGTCTAGCTGTGAAAAGCTGTCAAAATGCACTTACATAATAGGTGGCCTTCAAGGGATTAGAAATTAGCATATGAGCCTAAATAGGTTTAACTTTACCCAGAGGACAATGCCCATTTTGTGATAAAAGTAAATTAGAATGTTGATTAAATTAAGAAGAATCATAAAAGTTTTAATTTTGACTAGAATGTCCCTTTATTAGTGTTTTTAACACACCTTCACTTTCCTTCTCAAAAGAAATTTATATTTTTAATGTTTCTCCAATTATCTTATTTTTTTTATCTTTGATTGTAGCGAGGTCAAACTGAGATGTGTTGTAGGATGAGAATGGCTATATCAATTCTAGATTTTTTTTTTTTTTTTTATCTATTTTTATTTCTACAGCACTGTACACATACACAATTTTATAAGTTTGATAGCACCAGTACCAAAGTAGTAAGTGCTTTATTATGTAAGGGTAATACGGACAAAGTGGAAGTGAGGTCCGTGCCCCAAGGAATTTACAGTGGGGAAGAATTATTCATGTAAAAAAGATTGGTAAGTGCTTTGTCAAAGTAAATATGAGAGATTTTACTTTGGCTTTTTGAAGAGGTAATTTATTTTTATGAGTCTTAATAATGATGGTTAAAACGAGTGTTGGCAGAAACCCAAAAAACAACATATATTCAGAAGGTGTAGAATAACAAGAATTGTTATTTTAATCTAAGATAAAGAAAGAAGATACAAGGATCAATAGTCCTTATATACAAAGAGATAGGGATTTCAGGACACTCAATGAACCAATTAATATCCAAAATGGAAGAGTATACTTCTATTTGTAATGTCGCACGTGTAAAACTCAAGAGACAGTGAATAATACTTATAGACCACCATGTGTTTGAACAAAATACATTTATTAAATACAAAAATAAGAAAGAAAAAAATATTTTATTTACTGAATTAATATATATATATATATATATATATATATATATATATATATATATATATATATATATATTTCTATGAGAGACGTCTCCTTAAAGGGGCCAACAAGTAGAGGAGCTAGCTAGTATATTGGTTTCGAAAAGGGGAAACCTAAAACGCCTCCATCAGAGGGCAACCCCAAAGGCATGAAATACAAATGAGGATCTATGTAGTAACCTCAAGATCGAAACATATATAGTTAATTATATACAAATTTAGAACAAATGTAAAGATGTGAAACTTAGTTTCTAAAGAGGAAACTTACAACACCTCCATCAGTGGGCAACCCCACAAATTCATATCAGGGATATGTTGCCATGATATTTAATGAGGATCCATGTAATTACCTCAAAAGCTAGGTTGTATTTAAAGATAATTCATACACATCTAAAACACATTTGAGAATACATTATACATTTACGGAGTTGTAATTAAGATAACTAAACGCAACACCTTAATCATAGGACAACCCCAACATATAGGGTACAGTTGTCATGATATAAACGCAAAAGGATCTATGTGGTAGTTATAAATATGTTACAAAGAAAGACTAGAGCTGTAATTAAGGAATAAAAACACCACAGAAACTGTGTTTCTAACATTGAAGCACTGTGTTGTATCACTTGTTGCAATCATCCTTACTCCAATGGTGCTCTGTATAGCATGGAAGGCCCACAACAATCCGGCCTTTTAATTATAGGAAGTTTTTAACTTCAAAGAGGTAATCACACTAAACACTCAGTCTCTTGTAATTGTAAATCTATCCGTGAATCCAAAGGCATAACGGCACATCAGGATGTAATGAGGCCAAACGATAGCTCCATAGAAGAAAACCAAAGTAACTCTGTAGAGTTAGTTGGCAAATCCCCCAAGTCGGCATCTCATCAGAGAAAACAGCTGCCACCTACACGTGTTTCATCCCCCTTGACTGACAGGGACTTCCTCAGGACTGACGTCATAGCCTCCAAGAAAGATAAAGAAAATATTCACCACAACCATAAAACAATTGGAAATATAACACAAATAATACAATACAAATAAATAATAAAAATTAGTCAATCTATATATACACACAGTTTCTATGTTTTATAAAGAATTAGTTAGCGTCCAGACACATATATAAATATTGGCAAATTTATAGGGATAACCCTCCCGGGTGAGAGTCTCATACTGAAAGATGGAAACTGCAGACAAAGATTACAATTCATAGATAGAACTATATGCTAAATCTAAATGGATATATTTAAGAAATCTAATCATTTAGAGAAAAGTATTTTGCTTCACCTATTCAAAATATAACATTAGGGAACTTACGGAATCGAACCAGGGGATATCAAATATTCAATCTCACTACGTCTTAGTCCCCAGGCCACTCTAGAACACCACATATGGTGGATGTTTCACAGAGAAATATAGCCCTAATTAAAAAAATGGTCAAGAGTTTTTATCATTGAGGAAGCTCTGTGATTGTGAAAGATAAAGAGGAGACAAGTTTGAGCTGACTAGAACAAAAAAGTATAGCAAGAATTCAGATTAGAGCTACAAACACGTGCCAAGCAAATACATTTTACATGTCCTTTTCTCTTTTAAAGTAATGTGATTTGTATAGGAAGCCAACTAGGGGAGAGGAAAGGTGGAATCTAAAAGAAAGAAATTTAAGAATCTTCTTATTTGAGCATCTTCTTAAAGGATATTTTTTGAATGGGAGGGAAATGACATCCAAGTAGCAAGCTTCTTGTACTAGATATAGAAAGTTGTAATAAAGTAAGGGTTATCAGTAGTTCAGTCTTAAGCATGTTGAATTTAAGAAGCTGGATTGTCCATCTTACCCATGGGTTACATTTACAGAGAGATAAGAGAAGGAAGAGACACAGAATACCCAACTGTAGAAACATAAAGACTTTAACTTCTAAGTCAAGCTGCTGTAATTAACCATGTTAAATGAAGCAGATATGTTTAGGAGTATGAGTAAGTAGAGTTTGTGTTTGCTGTGTGTTTTATCCACAACCATCATTTTAGGGCCTGTCACTTAGTGAGTAACCAGTAATAGGTGGTGTGATTTTGCTCAAAGGAGAGAAAGAGGACATATAACCGTTTGTGAAAATCCTTTTCTTAATTATAGGTATCCTTTTCCCCAATTATTTTGTAATCTCTCTCGGACAACATTTAAACTGGGTTACTTTACAGATTAAACAATACTAATAACTATTAAATATTAGTTGACACAATTTTTATTATTAATCATGAATTACAAATAAGTATTCACAATTTTATAGCTCAAGATCCAGGAAGTATCCAGTAACAATTTTCAGCTAATTTATGTTTGTTCCATTCTCTAAATGCAAAGACTAAATCTATATTTTAGTTTGCTAAGAAAGGTTTTAACAATATGTATTGTTAATTCTTTTATTTCTACTTGTGTTGTATTGTGGCATGACGTAATATACAATTAACATTAGCTTAGCTAAATTTCTTTTGGCTACAGACCTAACTATAGTTTTGATTGGCATGACCAGTTGCTCTATACAGATGTGGCCAAAAGTATTGGTACCCTTCCATTTTTTTAGGAAAACGCACAATTTTCTCTGAACTAATTAAAAATTAACAAAGGTATCAAAAGAATTAGGCATCCACCATTTTTTATTTCAAATGTAATCTAACACTAGTCTAGTCACTTTTGACTTATGACTTTATATATTACTTTAAACAGTAAAACAAATGACAATGGCACGGAAAAAAAATATTGGTACCCATAACCTAATAATTTGCAGTACAGCCTCTGGAGACAGCAACTGCAATCAAACACTTTCGGTAGCACTGAATAATAAATCTAGACTTTTTAAAATAGCCTTTTGGCCCACTCTTCTTGAACAAACTGCTCCAATGCTCTCAGGTTTGATGGTTGCCTTTTCCCAATTGCGAGTTTCAGCTCTTTCTAGAGCTGTTCAATGAGATTCAGAAAAAATATTGGTACCCATAACCTAATAATTTGCAGCACAGTCTCTGGAACAGCAACTGCAATCAAACACTTTCGGTAGCACTGAATAATAAATCTAGACTTTTTAAAATAGCATTTTGGCCCACTCTTCTTGAACAGACTGCTCCAATGCTCTCAGGTTTGATGGTTGCCTTTCCCCAATTGCGAGTTTCAGCTCTTTCTAGAGCTGTTCAATGAGATTCAGATCATAGAAGTCCACTTCGGAATGGTCCAATGTTTTTTTTCTCATCCATTCTTGAGTGCTTTTTGAGGTCTGATTTGGGTCATTATCCTGCTGAAGAACCCATGACCTGCAACTGCGACACAGCTTTCTGACACTGGGCAGTAAGTTGTGCTCCAGAATGCACAGATTCTTGAGACCAAAACATCACTGAGCCTCCTTCATGTTTCATGGTAGGGATTGTTTTCTTTTCTTTAAAAGCTTTTCTTTCATGTAATTAGCAAGAGTCCATGAGCTAGTGATGTATGGGATATACATTCCTACCAGGAGGGGCAAAGTTTCCCAAACCTCAAAATGCCTATAAATACACCCCTCACCACACCCACAAATCAGTTTTACAAACTTTGCCTCCTGTGGAGGTGGTGAAGTAAGTTTGTGCTAGATTCTACGTTGATATGCGCTCTGCAACAGGTTGGAGCCCGGTTTTCCTCTCAGCGTGCAGTGAATGTCAGAGGGATGTGAAGAAAGTATTGCCTATTTGAATTCAATGATCTCCTTCTACGGGGTCTATTTCATAGGTTCTCTGTTATCGGTCGTAGAGATTCATCTCTTACCTCCCTTTTCAGATCGACGATATACTCTTATATATACCATTACCTCTACTGATTCTCGTTTCAGTACTGGTTTGGCTTTCTACTACATGTAGATGAGTGTCCTGGGGTAAGCAAGTCTTATTTTTGTGACACTCTAAGCTATGGTTGGGCACTTTTATATAAAGTTCTAAATATTTATGTTTAAACATTTATTTGCCTTGATTCAGGATGTTCAATATTCCTTATTTCAGACAGTCAGTTTCATTATTTGGGATAATGCATTTGAATAATCATTTTTTTCTTACCTTAAAATTTGATTTTTTCCCTGTGGGCTGTTAGGCTCGCGGGGGCTGAAAATGCTTCATTTTATTGCGCCATTCTTGGCGCGGACTTTTTTGGCGCAAAAAAATTTCTTTGTTATTTCCGGCGTCATACTTGTCACCGGAAGTTGCGTCATTTTTGACGTTTTTGCGCCAAAAATGTCGGCGTTACCGGATGTGGCGTCATTTTTGGCGCTAAAAGCATTTAGGCGCCAAATAATGTGGGCGTCTTTTTTGGCGCTAAAAAATATGGGTGTCATTATTGTCTCCACATTATTTAAGTCTCATTGTTTATTTGCTTCTGGTTGCTAGAAGCTTGTTCACTTGCATTTTTCCCCATTCCTGAAACTGTCATTTAAGGAATTTGATCAATTTTGCTTTATATGTTGTTTTTTCTATCACATATTGCAAGATGTCTCAGATTGACCCTGAATCAGAAGATACTTCTGGAAAATCGCTGCCTGATGCCGGACCTACCAAAGTTAAGTGTATTTGCTGTAAACTTGTGGTATCTGTTCCTCCAGCTGTTGTTTGTAATGAATGTCATGACAAACTTGTTAATGCAGATAATATTTCCTTTAGTAATGTTACATTACCTGTTGCTGTTCCATCAACATCTAATACTCAGAGTGTTCCTGTTAATATAAGAGATTTTGTTTCTAAATCCATTAAGAAGGCTATGTCTGTTATTCCTCCTTCTAGTAAACGTAAAAGGTCTTTTAAAACTTCTCATTTTTCAGATGAATTTTTAAATGAACATCATCATTCTGATAATGATTCCTCTGTTTCAGAGGTTGATCCTGATAAATCTTCATATTTATTCAAAATGGAATTTATTCGTTCTTTACTTAAAGAAGATTTAATTGCATTAGAAATAGAGGATTCTGTTCCTCTTGATACTAAATCTAAACGTTTAAATAAGGTTTTTAAATCTCCTGTAGTTATTCCAGAAGTTTTTCCTGTCCCTGATGCTATTTCTGAAGTAATTTCCAGGGAATGGAATAATTTGGTTAATTCATTTACTCCTTCTAAACGTTTTAAGCAATTATATCCTGTGCCATCTGACAGATTAGAATTTTGGGACAAAATCCCTAAGGTTGATGGGGCTATCTCTACTCTTGCTAAACGTACTACTATTCCTACGGCAGATAGTACTTCCTTTAAGGATCCTTTAGATAGGAAAATTGAATCCTTTCTAAGAAAAGCTTACTTATGTTCAGGTAATCTTCTTAGACCTGCTATATCTTTAGCGGATGTTGCTGCAGCTTCAACTTTTTGGTTAGAAGCTTTAGCGCAACAAGTAACAGATCATAATTCTCATAGCATTGTTAATCTTCTTCAACATGCTAATAATTTTATTTGTGATGCCATCTTTGATATCATTAGGGTTGATGTCAGGTATATGTCTCTAGCTATTTTAGCTAGAAGAGCTTTATGGCTTAACTTGGAATGCTGATATATCTTCTAAGTCAACTTTGCTTTCCCTTTCTTTCCAGGGTAATAAATTATTTGGTTCACAGTTGGATTCTATTATTTCAACTGTTACTGGGGGGAAAGGAACTTTTTTACCACAGGATAAAAAATCTAAAGGTAAATTTAGGTCTAATAATCGTTTTCGTTCCTTTCGTCACAATAAGGAACAAAAGCCTGATCCTTCCCCCTACAGGAGCGGTATCAGTTTGGAAACCATCTCCAGTCTGGAATAAATCCAAGCCTTTTAGAAAGCCAAAGCCAGCTCCCAAGTCAACATGAAGGTGCGGCCCTCATTCCAGCCCTGCTGGTAGGGGGCAGAATACGATTTTTCAAAGAGATTTTGATCAATTCGATTCACAATCTTTGGATTCAGAACATTGTTTCAGAAGGGTACAGAATTGGCTTCAAGATAAGGCCTCCTGCAAGAAGATTTTTTCTTTGCCGTGTCCCAGTAAATCCAGTGAAGGCTCAAGCATTTCTGAAATGTGTTTCAGATCTAGAGTTGGCTGGAGTAATTATGCCAGTTCCAGTTCTGGAACAGGGGCTGGGGTTTTACTCAAATCTCTTCATTGTACCAAAGAAGGAGAATTCCTTCAGACCAGTTCTGGATTTAAAAATATTGAATCATTATGTAGGGATACCAACATTCAAAATGGTAACTATAAGGACTATTCTGCCTTTTGTTCAGCAAGGGCATTATATGTCCACAATAGATTTACAGGATGCATATCTGCATATTCAGATTCATCCAGATCACTATCAGTTTCTGAGATTCTCTTTCCTAGACAAGCATTACCAGTTTGTGGCTCTGCCGTTTGGCCTAGCAACAGCTCCAAGGATTTTTACAAAGGTTCTCGGTGCCCTTCTGTCTGTAATCAGAGAACAGGGTATTGTGGTATTTCCTTATTTGGACGATATCTTGGTACTTGCTCAGTCTTCACATTTAGCAGAATCTCATACGAATCGACTTGTATTGTTTCTTCGAGAACATGGTTGGAGGATCAATTTACCAAAAAGTTCATTGATTCCTCAGACAAGGGTAACCTTTTTAGGTTTCCAGATAGATTCAGTGTCCATGACTCTGTCTCTGACAGACAAGAGACGTCTAAAATTGGTTTCAGCTTGTCGAAACCTTCAGTCTCAATCATTCCCTTCGGTAGCCTTATGCATGGAAATTCTAGGTCTTATGACTGCTGCATCGGACCCGATCCCCTTTGCTCCTTTTCACATGCGACCTCTTCAGCTTTGTATGCTGAACCAGTGGTGCAGGGATTATACAAAGATATCTCAATTAATATCTTTAAAACCGATTGTACGACACTCTCTGACGTGGTGGACAGACCACCATCGTTTAGTTCAGGGGGCTTCTTTTGTTCTTCCAACCTGGACTGTGATTTAAACAGATGCAAGTCTGACAGGTTGGGGAGCTGTTTGGGGGTCTCTGACAGCACAAGGGGTTTGGGAATCTCAGGAGGTGAGATTACCGATCAATATTTTGGAACTCCGTGCAATTTTCAGAGCTCTTCAGTCATGGCCTCTTCTAAAGAGAGAGTCGTTCATTTGTTTTCAGACGGACAATGTCACAACTGTGGCATATGTCAATCATCAAGGAGGGACTCACAGTCCTCTGGCTATGAAAGAAGTATCTCGAATACTGGTATGGGCGGAATCCAGCTCCTGTCTAATTTCTCCGGTTCATATCCCAGGTATAGACAATTGGGAAGCGGATTATCTCAGTCGCCAAACGTTACATCCGGGCGAATGGTCTCTTCACCCAGAGGTATTTCTTCAGATTGTTCAAATGTGGGGACTTCCAGAAATAGATCTGATGGCTTCTCATCTAAACCAGAAACTTCCCAGGTATCTGTCCAGATCCAGGGATCCTCAGGCGGAGGCAGTGGATGCATTGTCACTTCCTTGGAAGTATCATCCTGCCTATATCTTTCCGCCTCTAGTTCTTCTTCCAAGAGTAATTTCCAAGATTTTAAAGGAGTGCTCGTTTGTTCTGCTGGTGGCTCCAGCATGGCCTCACAGGTTTTGGTATGCGGATCTTGTCCGGATGGCCACTTGCCAACCGTGGACTCTTCCGTTAAGACCAGACCTTCTATCGCAAGGTCCTTTTTTCCATCAGGATCTCAAATCCTTAAATTTGAAGGTATGGAGATTGAACGCTTGATTCTCAGTCATAGAGGTTTCTCTGACTCTGTGATTAATACTATGTTACAGGCTCATAAATCTGTATCTAGGAAGATATATTATCGAGTCTGGAAGATTTACATTTCTTGGTCATCATTTTTCTTGGCATTCTTTTAGAATTCCTAGAATTTTACAGTTTCTTCAGAATGGTTTGGATAAAGGTTTGTCTGCAAGTTCCTTGAAAGGACAAATCTCTGCTCTTTCTGTTCTTTTTCACAGAAAGATTGCTAGTCTTCCTGATATTCATTGTTTTGTACAAGCTTTGGTTCGTATAAAACCTGTTAAGTCAATTTCTCCTCCTTGGAGTTTGAATTTGGTTCTGGGGGCTCTTCAAGCTCCTCCGTTTGAACCTATGCATTCGCTGGACATTAAATTACTTTCTTGAAAAGTTTTGTTTCTTTTGGCCATCTCTTCTGCTAGAAGAGTTTCTGAATTACCTGCTCTTTCTTGTGAGTCTCCTTTTCTGATTTTTCATCAGGATAAAGCGGTGTTGCGAACTTCTTTTAAATTTTTACCTAAGGTTGTGAATTCTAACAACATTAGTAGAGAAATTGTGGTTCCTTCATTGTGTCCTAATCCTAAGAATTCTAAGGAAAGATCGTTGCATTCTTTGGATGTAGTTAGAGCTTTGAAATATTATGTTGAAGCTACTAAAAATTTCCGAAAGACTTCTAGTCTAATTGATATCTTTTCTGGTTCTAGGAAAGGTCAGAATGCCTCTGCCATTTCTTTGGTGTCTTGGTTAAAGTCTTTGATTCATCATGCTTATGTTGAGTCGGGTAAAACTCCGCCTCAAAGGATTACAGCTCATTCTACTAGGTCAGTTTCTACTTCCTGGGCGTTTAGGAATGAAGCTTCGGTTGATCAGATTTGCAAAGCAGCAACTTGGTCTTCTTTGCATACTTTTACTAAATTCTACCATTTTGATGTGTTTTCTTCTTCTGAAGCAGTTTTTGGTAGAAAAGTACTTCAGGCAGCTGTTTCAGTTTGATACTTCTGCTTATAATTTCAGTTTTTTTTTTCATTATAAGATTTAAACTTTATTTTGGGTGTGGATTATTTTCAGCGGAATTGGCTGTCTTTATTTTATCCCTCCCTCTCTAGTGACTCTTGCGTGGAAGATCCACATCTTGAGTATTCATTATCCCATACGTCACTAGCTCATGGACTCTTGCTAATTACATGAAAGAAAACATAATTTATCTAAGAACTTACCTGATAAATTCATTTCTTTCATATTAGCAAGAGTCCATGAGGCCCACCCTTTTTTTGTGGTGGTTATGATTTTTTTTGTATAAAGCACAATTATTCCAATTCCTTATTTTTTATGCTTTCGCACTTTTGTCTTATCACCCCACTTCTTGGCTATGCGTTAAACTGATTTGTGGGTGTGGTGAGGGGTGTATTTATAGGCATTTTGAGGTTTGGGAAACTTTGCCCCTCCTGGTAGGAATGTATATCCCATACGTCACTAGCTCATGGACTCTTGCTAATATGAAAGAAATGAATTTATCAGGTAAGTTCTTACATAAATTATGTTTTTTTTATTTCTGCAAACATGGAGTTGTGATTTGTCAAAAATTCCTACTTTCTTTCATACGTGTGGTGAGAGTCCAGGAACCTTTCTTTTGGAAATTACTCTTCTCTGCCACTAGGAGAAGGTAAAGATCCCCAAGAGCTCTATAAAACCCTCTCTTCAGAGAGAGGGGTGTTCAGTCTATAATGAGGCCCAGTTTCCCTCAGAGTACAGTGCTTGTCAGAGGGATGTATATGGGGTATGGTTTGATTCTTTTTTCACCTCATAGGAATTTTTCATAAACCCTCTATAATTGGTTGCAGGATCTCGTCTTTTGCCTCCTTTTATAGATCTACAATATACTCATATTTCATAACCTCTGCTGATCCATTTCAGTACTGTTTTGACAGTCTGCTGCTTGTTCGCTACTGGATGAGTGTCTATTGGTAAGTATCTCTTTATTAACATTTAGACATTCATTTCAGCTATGTTTTGGGCACTTTTTATAGTTATTTATATATTTACTATTTATATATGGCCCTGGGACTGTTCCTTTTCACTACTGGAAGAAAGAACGGCCGCTCGCAGCAGGCACAGTAAGTTAAAAAAAATAACTTTTAATTAAGCAAGTAAAAAAGATAGGTACATAGAAGCAACATGATCTGTAATCCTTATTTGTTTTGTGCCAGTACTTGGCACTTAATCATAGGAATGATTGCTGTAGCACAGACCCTCCATTTATAGGGGCAGTGTCCAATCATAGCATTAATAATCAGCACGTTTAAACAAACATTTAAAAACATATGATAATACATATATCACAACATGCAAGCAAGAGAGGTTAGAAGACCAACAGTGTTGTCAAAAAGCATTCAATTAACCTACTATGTAGCCAAATACAAGGATGCATTCAATTTAGTGTCTGTAGCATATATGCATGATTCATATTATAGTACAGGGCTCATTGTAGAACCCTTAGATAATCAGAAAACATTTTAAATTATATTGTATGCGTCTAATAATTATGTGTCATCCAAAAGTCAATGTTTATATAATATCACAGCATGTATGCAAAAGGCATACTACCTAGTATACAGCTTTAATACAAGAATGCATTCAACTTAGTGTCTGTAATGTAATATTTAAAAAAAGCATGATTCATGTTATAACACAGGGCTTGTAATAAACCCCTTAAGTGAATCAGATGATACATTAACTAGTGTATTGTATGCATCTGATAACCATATGTCATCCAAAAGTCAGTGTATATATGATAAAGAACATAGCTTATGACAAATACTAGGTGCAAAAAGGGTCAATCCATGTAGAGACTTTTAGTTTATAAATCCAATAGAGTTAAACATTTTGTAATAATTTGCACTTATTGCCACCTCTTGGTGGAAAAACAGCTTTGTCTATAACGCTGACAGTCATTGAAAATGCATTTGTCATGTGTAAGATTGAGATGCCTGGCTACTAGACTTGTGCGTGGCGGAAAAATTCATTTTGGTTAGTTTCGGACTGATTCGGATGTTTTCGAATTTCATTTTCAGATCGATTCGGATACATTTGAATGCATTCACTTTGGATTAATTCAGATTAATTCGGATTCGAATATATTCGGATGTATTTGGTTCGGATTTGATTCGTAAATTTGGAAGTTCAGTATGTGTTAGGTGGGATGTGCTGTGTATTAGACTTGTATTATGTACTGTAATATTAGGTGTAACCCATAGCAGAGTTATATAACCTAATATACTGTACAATACTAGTGTAATTGTGATTAGTCCATGGCCATCCAAATTTAATGAATAATCTGAACTAATTCAGATTTATTCGTTAGTTTCGTTGCTACAGTAATTCGGAAATTCAAA
This sequence comes from Bombina bombina, assembly GCF_027579735.1. Classification (NCBI taxonomy): domain Eukaryota; kingdom Metazoa; phylum Chordata; class Amphibia; order Anura; family Bombinatoridae; genus Bombina; species Bombina bombina. The sequence goes on along the minus strand of NC_069503.1, from coordinate 1,025,339,023 downwards.
TTGATCCGAAGCTCCGAATTTGACAAATTCGTCCGAATTTTGATTCGGAACGAAATGCACATGTCTACTGGCTACTGCTGAATCCTTGTTATAATTTTTGGAGTCCCTAATATGCTCCCTCACCCTTAATCTAAGTTCCCTGGTTGTCTGACCTACATATTGCTGGAGCAAAGGGTACACTCCAAAAGGTATACCACAAACTCCGTTCTGCAATTTGCATAGAATTCAACATTGAAATTCTCATGTGTCACAGAGCTAGCAAAGAAGTGATCTTGTTTTACAACAAGACATGGTACCACATCTAAAAGTACCCTTTCTCCTCATCCAATTACCTTTTCACTATTCCCTTGCTGTTTGCACGTGTTAGCTTTTTTTGAGCACTTCGGTTTGTTGTGCATCAGCCTCTGGTTTAGGAGCATTTGGGTTGCGCATCGGGTAGGTGCATGTTCCTTTAGTCTTTCAATGGTTTAACCATGTGTCAGTTTATGAATGTCGGGTTAGCGCGCGGTTATGCGCATGACGAATTTTGTCATGTAAAATCTCCATTTTTCTTAGTTGTCAGTCTTTTTGCACTCTCAGAGGAATGTTTTTTTCTGTCCTCACAGTTAATTGTAATTTCTCCTGCTTTATTTACAGTTTGGCTTAGCACGCATTGTACCTGTGACTGTTCCTAAATGTACCCAAGAAATTGAGTCTCCTGAACACCTTTCTGCCATTATTAGGTGTGCTTATTGTAAGACAGCTGAAGTGCCTTCTCCAGCTCATTTAAAAGGTCAGTTCATATTTTTTCTTCTACAAGTTCTATATGCCCTAAATCCAGTGATACTGTTTTGTCTTCAGATGGTGAAGTTTCTGCTGGGGATGTTGAACATTATATTTCCTCTTTTTTGTTTAAAGTTTAACTTATTAGTTCTCTTTTTAAAGTCTTAATTACTTTAGGGGTAAATGATCCTAAAGTTTCTGATAAGCCTTGTAATAATTTAAATTAAGTTTTTAAGACTGTTGTTAATCTCCCTGATGTTTTACCTGTGCCTGATGCTGTCTCTAACATGATCTCTAGGGAATGGTCCAAGCCAGGTAATTATTTTACTCCTTCTGCACGGTTTAAAATGTTATTTCCTTTACCTGCTGCTAATCTAGATGTATGGGAAATAGTTCCCAAGGTGGATGGGGCGATTTCCACTCTAAACATACTACTATTGCTTTAGAAGAAAATAGTTATTCGAAGGACCCTTTAAACAGAAAGTTAGAATCTTTTCATAGAAGGGCCCTTTTACATGCAGGTTATATTCTCAGACCAGCTATTTCTACTGCTAATGTAGCTGCTGCATCTACTTACTGGTTGTCTAGTCTTTCAGAGCAGTATTCTGATTACTGTTCTAGTGCAAATCTACTGGGTTTGCTTCAGAGTGCCAATTCTTTTATTTGTGATACTGTTTTTGATGTTATGAAGATTAAAGGACCAGTAAATACAGTAGATTTGCATAATCAACAAATGCATGATACCAAGACAATGGAATAGCACATAGGGGCCGATTTATCAAAGGCCAGGCAGACATGATTCGCTGCAGGGAATCATGTCCGCCTGGCATCACTAAATGCCAACAGCATACGCTGTCGGCATTTAACATTGCACAAGCATTTCTGGTAAAATGCTTGTGCAATGTCACTCCCTCCACATTCACGGCCAATCGGCTGCTAGCAGAGAGTGTCCATCATCGTGATCGGTTCGGGATGATTGCAGTCTGCCACCTCACCTCTCTGCGTCGGACAGTGGTGGGACTGAACGATCGTTGGTGGGTGAGAGCATAAGGAGGGAGATGGGTGGGCGGCCCATCACGGGAGGAGGGCCGGTCCGCTATGCCACGCTACAGGGAGAAAAACAAACAAACTTAAAGCTGTGCGATTAAGGGGCAAGGAGGGAGGAGGGGCAATGAGGGGGATCATATGCGGGATAATTTGAGGAAAAGGGACCTGGGAGGAGAGTTTGGATATCAAGGGGGGCCAGCTACACTACAGAAAATGAGTGAGTATATATATATATATATTATTTGCAGCACACTGGGTACTGGCAGACAGCTGCCAGTACCTAAGATGGCTGCAAATAGGTATAGGGGGGAGGGTTAGAGAGCTATTTGGGGGGGATCAGGGAGGTAAGGTGGGATACTAATTGAATGTAGTATTTAGAGGGTGCTAGGAGAAGCTAAAGATATCTTAATATGCTACCTTAGATAGGTGTTAAAGAGAATTAGCATAATTGAGACTGTGATTGAAAAAGATTGAAAAAGCCCAGCATAGGGTGAGACATGTTGATGGTATACAGGCTGAACATTTCTGATTACTAACACACAGGCACAAATCTACTGATAACTTCTGATCCAGTGTCTAATCTTTTAAACATCGTGGAACATTTAAAAATAACCCGGGTTACAATATATGCTCTATACAACGCTACTTGCGTGCTATCAGCACTAAGTGCAAGGAGACTTTGTGTTGCAATCTTTTAAGGTTGCTATTACTTTTGAAAAGTTCTTTTGTATCCAATCCAGCCCTTAACCGGAACTGCTACATAGCTGATCAGAGCTGTGACATAAGGTAAAGTCACGGGATCACCACAGAGGAGCCACACAACACGCCAAACACAAGCTTGAAAAACTGCGGTAAGAAGAAGAACTAGGAGCATAGCTCATGCAGGTAAACTAAAACTGCTGATACAAAGTGTCACTTACCTGTGGAACAGTTCACTTACGACCTTGAGAATAATATGTTTGCAATAGTAATGGATGCTACCACAATCTGAAGTGGGAAACTCGTTATAAGAGACTTGTAATAAGAGACATTTCTTTTACTTGGCTCTTCAAAGTGGCGCCATAAGTGTGTTTATGTTCTGCAATACTAACTTCTACCAGTACGTCTTAAAGATATATTTAATCAGAAGTGGACGAGTTCTAAAATGGCTCAATAATATATCATTTTTCCTATGGTGGTATGCGGTTCATAACCTCTGAATACATATGTTTTTAATTAGTTAATGGTATATGTTATTTATATAGCTGGCTATACTAACATAAGGTATCCACTTATCCAGATTTGTTAATTTGGAAGAGTTTATACATATACATTGATTTTATCTGCTATATGACCCCTGATCAGTTGGAATTTATTTTTGCTTTATCATTTTATTGTAATTTGAGAGTGTTTTTATATTTTTATATGCCATTCTTTAGGAGTGGTCCTATTTGTATGGGAAACGTCCCAAATTTTACTATTGAGAATGTATACTAAACCTGAAGTATCTTTGTAAATACATTTGTAATAATCTTTGCCTACTCTTCTTGGGGTAAATTTTATAATATTGCATATAAACATATCCAGTTAAATTAAGACTAATCTATATTCACACCAATCTATAGTCATCATTTAGAAATCCTTGGGTATTGAATTTGTGGTTTAGTCTATATAAATATAAGTACAGACAATCACAGTCTCAATAAGGCTAATTCTCTTTAACACCTATCTAAGGTAGCATATTATGATATCTTTAGCTTCTCCTAGCGCCCTCTAAATACTACATTCAATTTGTTCTTTAATTATATAACATACTTTGGAGGAAGGTGTGTTTTTAGAAGGGTTTGATATCTATATTTTTTGGCCAGCGCAGTACTTACTAACATATATTTTTCTAAGGCTGGATACTACCCTGCAGAAAATATATATATTTTTTAAAAAAAAACTAAAAACTTTAGCTTAAGCTGGGGGTGATCTTTGTGGGGTGGGGGAGGGAAGAGAGCTGTTTGAGAGGGGTCAGGGAAGGATCAGGGGGTGGGATGTGTCAGGTGGGAGGCTGATCTCTACACTATAGCTAAAATTAACCCTACAAGCTACCTAATTAACCCCTTCACTGCTGGGCATAATACAGGGGTGGGGTGCAGCGGGATTTAGCGGCCTTCTAATTACCTAAAAGCAATGCCAAAGCCATATATGTCTGCTATGTCTGAACAAAGGGGATCCCAGAGAAGCATTTACAACCATTTGTGCCATGATTGGAAAATCATTTCAGTGAGAAACTTAAAATTGTGAAAAAGTTAATGATTTTTTTTTATTTGATCGCATTTGGCAGTGAAATGGTGGCATGAAATATACCAAAATGGGCCTAGATCAATACTTTGGGTTGTCTACTAAAATCCTATAGTTTTGATAGGTTAAAAAAAAAAGGCTCTATTTCTGTTTAAATGTAGTGATGGCAAAATGCTAAAAATGCTCTGGTCTTTTGTGGAAGTTTTTGTCTGAAGTTCCGTGCCTTAAGGGGTTAACATATTTGTCTGTGATATCAGCAAAGGGCTACAGGGGAAAGTATGTCTGTTTGCAGATGATACAAACATTTGTAACAGAGTGGATGTTCCAGGGAGGGTAGACAAAATGAGAAGTAATATACAACAATTGGAGGATTGGACAAATGACTAGGATATAAAGTTTAACACAGCAAAGTGTAAAATAATGCATTTAGGGAAGAAAAATCAATACAAATGAGGTAAAGGACTTGGAAATTATTATTGCAGATGATTTAAAACATAGTAAACAATGCAGTACTGCAGCGAGTAAGGCCAGCAGAATGCTTGGATGTATTGGTAAAGGTATTTGCAGCAGAAAGAGTAAGGTTCTTATGCCACTTTATAGATCATTAGTTAGGCCTCATCTTGAGTATTGTGTGCAGTTCTGGAGGCCATATCTACAGAAGGATATTTACAAACTTGAATCTGTGCAAAGGAGGGCTACCAAAATGGTACATGGTCTAAAAAATAAAACTTACCAGGATAGACTCAATGACCTAAATATGTATAGCTTAGAGGAGAGAAGGGAAAGAGGTGATATGATAGCAACTTTCAAGTACGTTAAAGGGCTTAGTAAAACTGAGGCTGTGGGTATTTTACATAAAATGAAATAATTCAAGAACAAGGGGTCATGATCTCAAGCTGAAGGGTAGTAGATTCAGGAGTAATTTGAGGAAGCACTTTTTTACAGAAAGAGTAATTGATTTATGTAATAAACTTCCTCAAGAGGTAATAATGACAAACACTGTGGGGGACTTTAAAAATGCCTGGGTCAAGCATCAGACTATCCTACGAACTAGATACGTTTATACTTTTAGGTAATATCGGGCAGACTTGCTGGGCCTAAGGCTCTTATCTGCCGTCAATATCTATGTTTCTATCAGACTCATTACTGTCTAAATCTTAACTAGCTAACTAGTACTATTATAATATTGAATTGATTTATTATAACTACACATTTTTACTGGTTACTTTTTATTAGAAAGGTTGAGTGAGAAGGAAGTCTGTAGGAAGTCATGCAAAGATTAAGAGTTGAGGATGGATTTGAATGCTAATTGTTCTAGAGGGCCTGATTTTATTTTTCATAATAGATTAGACCAAAGCTTGTTTAAAGGGACACTAAACCTAAAAGTTTTATTTCATGATGCAGATAGAGAATACAATTTTAAACAACATTCCAATTCACTTCTATTATCTAATTTGCTTCATTCTTTAGATATCCTTGGTTGAAGAAATAGCAATGCATATGGGTGAGCCAATCACACAAGGCATCTATGTGCAGCCACAAATCAGCAGCTACTGAGCATATCTAGATATGCTTTTCAGCAAAGGCTATAAAGCGAATGAAGCAAATTAGATAATAGAAGTAAATTAGAAAGTTGTTTAAAATTGCATGTTCTTTCTAAATAATGAAAAAAAAAATGTGGGTTTCATGTCCCTTTAAAATTGAAGAGTAGAAGCAGAGTGTATGGGATTTGGAAGCAGGTTGTAAGTGCAGGATATGGTGGACATGTGAATAAACATGTTGAGTGTTTTACCTATGTAGAAAAAAATAGGCTACTAGTGAGGTAAAAAATAATCATAACCCCAGAGTAATGTATCATCAAATGCTAGGCCAGGATTATTTCAGTTGTCCCTGCCCCCCCCCCCCTCCAAAAAAAAAAAAAGCCAGGTTCCTTCAGAGTACTAGAGTATAGAGCAGCCAAAGAAGATAATGATGGCACAAGAACTGCAGGTCCAAATATCAGGTTTCTAGTACACCCAATAATCTGCACGATAGCTACAGGGATTCATGTATTAACCATGACAAAGATTGTATTGATAAAGGTTGCTTACTAACTTTATAAAATGTTGTTGTTTCTCCTCAATAGTTATATTTAATTTAATAAGGAAAATTCTGTCTATAGTGTTTCTATCACAGGAAAAAAAATTGGATGCATTAAAGAGACATGGAACCCAGAATGTTTTCTTTGTTATTAAGATAGAGCTTACTGTTTTAAATAACTTTCCAATTTACTTCTATTATCTAATTTGTTTTGTTCTCTTGGTATACTTTGTTAAAAGTAATACTTAGGTAGGCTCAGGATCTGGGAGCAAGATGTTGATTATTATTGGCTTACTGATGTGTCCAGCTAGCTCCCAGTAGTTCATAGCTGCTCCTTTAACAAAGGATACCAATGAAGCTAATTAAGTTGTTCAAAATTGTAATTTTAATTTTCAAAACAAATGGGTGGTGGTGTTGCTATGTAAGGCACATTCAACGAGTGTCAGAATATGCTCAGAAATTCTCTGTCCAAAATGTCAGCCAGGGAAAGTACTGCAGATTTTGGAGGGTGCTGCAAATTTCATCCAAATGGTAAATAAAGTATTTTAATTCAACTTAAGAAATAAGTCATATTTTTGGTATCATTGCATTGAAACACAGCCATATCTAAACATCAAATTCCTTTTCAAACTTTTAAATTGTAAGAGAAATTCAGAATTGAAAAACTCTATCTGCCAAAATATCTCAAGGCAAGTTATATAGATGAAAAATCTCCTTAAAAAATAATGTGGCAGTAACACTAGCAGAGAGTAAACCCATAACTAGAATAACGTGAGCCCTCTTAATAAAACCGTCCGCCACCACTAAATAGTGTCATGGCCATCAGAAACTGGATGATCTACAATGAAATCCATTGACACACAAACCCAAGGGCTCTCAGAAATGGACAGTGGAAGGAAAGAACCAACAGGAGCCAAATTTAAATGCTTCCTTTTGACATCTTAATCTTAGATCCTGGGTAATATTTAATAACAAAATGAGTATTTTAGGGGAGTGGAGATATTCCAGATTGCAGTGAATCGTAAAAAAATATAATAGGATGGACTGCACCCTCCAATAAATCCTGTGAAACAATAGAAAGGAGGTGCAAAAAGTACAATCTATATGAAAAAAAGTATTACAAGACAATCGCATTCATATTTAGGTCACAAGGAAGGAGAAACAGTCTTGTGTAGCCAGGATGAGGGCAGAGTTGTATGATCTGAGGATGAATTTATAATGCAGGAAATCAGCATGGGTATGTGATTTTCCCTACTGACTTTCAGCAGTACATGAACATCGCTGAAGATAGCTGGTTTGTTTAGTGTGCCATGGTTGTCGTCGAGTGCATGATGCATAGCGAACAGTGGAGGGTGCAGCTTTGTAAAGTGTTGATTCTCCTTCTAAACATTTTCAAACTAGTGTCCTTTTACAGTTTATATATAATTATCCTTGTATAGCAATTACAGCCTTGAAGACCATTAGTGAGGTTTATCCTTGTAAAGGACTCATGAATCAAGCCACGTACAAGGTTTTCCTGGAAGAAAACTTGAATCATTCTGCTCGGAAAATGTTCCCCAACTCTGAGGATTGTTTTTTCCAGCGGGACATCCAGGTCAACATTTTATTTACAAACTAGAATTCTGGGAGGTTTAAATGTGGAAAATTATGTCAATCTATTTGTGAAATAAAGTGTATAATCTATTTGGAAATTTAAGTAACATAAATTTGTATACACTGTAAGTAGTATAGTTGTAGTACAATACTGGGTTTAGCATTTGCAGAGAACACCATCTGTAAGCTGCCATCTCTCTAAGTGACATCTTTAAGTGGCAACACTAAGAATCAGTCAAGAATTACAAACAGGACAGAATGCTACTTAGTCAAGCCTAAAGTAACCCTGCTATTTCATTTACTTTCAGGTATGTCCCCCATCTAAACTGCTGTCTCTTCCTGAATCTTTTTTTAACACTGCTTTATAACTTATTCTATAGTATGTCCCCCATCTAAACTGCTGTCTCTTCCTGAATCTTTTTTTAACACTGCTTTATAACTTATTCTATGGTATGTCCCCCATCTAAACTTCCTTATATGCCTGTATCTAATCACATCCTGTCCCCAGCATTTGCATTTCCTAATTTTTTAACTTATCTTAATTAATTGACTAATCCCCACCCAATTTTGTTTTATCTGCATCTATCCCTTTGATCTAGTTCTAGATCTTAATTGTCTCACCTGTGTGTCACTCATCTCCCTGTCCCCACTCAGTTAATTGATTTAACTCCGCTGTCTGCAGAAGCCCTATAAATGTAAGATCAGCTTAAGGGATATCATTTGCTGGGTTTAGCATTTGCAGAGAACACCATCCCTCTAAATGACATTTTTAAGTGGCAGCACTAAGAATTAGTGAAGAATTGAACAAGATTTGAGCCAAGCTAAATATTTTCTTTTCAAAACCAAAATTTTGCACTGTTAAATTATGCTATGTTTTCAGAACTGCTTTTCCTTTTATCAGCCTCATGCCTATTCCACAGGCATGCTCGCATGCTCATACCTTACCCTTCTCCACATGCAGTTTATATTGGCCCCTCTCTCCTTTCCTCAGCTCTCATGAACTCATTTCTATTTTAAAATCTATGTCAATAAACTGCACCACCTCACAGAAATGCCCCCACTGCTATAAATCTCATTCTCACCTACTCTTACTTTCCATCTTGCTGCTATTAGCATCAGGTGACATCTCTCCAAATCCTGGGCCCACCCTCATTCCCACCATTACCCAATCTCGCACTCCTTATAGTAACTTTAATAAAAGCAGCACACATAACCTCATCTCCATGAAATGCATCCCATACACACACACACTCCTTTCACTTGCGCACTATGGAACTCTCGCTCTGTCTGCAACAAACTTACAACTATTCATGACCTGTTTATTTCAAATGTTTCCACCCTTTTAGCAATTACCGAAACCTGGCTAGCTCCTTCCGACACTGTTTCCACTGCTACTCTCACACATGGTGGTCTTCACTTTAGCCATACCCATAGGCCAGGTGAGAAATGTGGCGGCGGTGTTGGGATCCTACTCTCCTCCCCCTGCACTTATCAGTACCTAGCTCCAATCCCATATCTCTCCTTCTCCTCCTTTGAAGTCCACTGTATTCGCCTGTTCTTCCCCCTCTCCCTCAAAGTGGCAGTCATCTATCGCCCTCCTGGACCTACCTCCCAATTCCTTGACAGCTTTGCTGCCTGGCTTCCTCAATTTCTCTCTACAAATATACCAACCCTAATTCTTGGGGACTTCAACATTCCCATTGACAACCCATCTACCCCTGCTGCCTCTAAACTTCTTTCACTCACATCTTCCTTCGGTCTCTCACAATCCACCCTATTCCCTACTCACCGTAATGGACACTCCATCGACCTGGTATTTTCCTACCTCTGTTCTTTATCTGACCTCACCTGTCGCATTTTTTCCATTTCAAACCATCACCTGGTCACCTATAATATTAATATTATAATATACCTGGTATTTTCCTACCTCTGTTCTATATCTGACCTCACCTGTCACCTTTTTTCCATTTCAGACCATCACCTGGTCACCTTTAATATTAATGCAACAGCTAAACCCACTCCTCCATCCCGCCCCCGCACCTGTAGAAATCTACGTACTGTGGATCTGCTACAATTTTCAAAAATTATTCAAGATCTCCTCCCTCACACTTCCACAATAACCTGCCTTGATCTTGCAACAGCCCCCTATAACAAAACTCTCTCCTCTGCACTAGACACAATTGCCCCTCCCCAGCTGCGCAAAACATCACGCCTTCAGTTGCAGCCCTGGCACTCTCAGCAAACATGCTGTTTGCAAAAATGCTCCCGTACTGCTGAGCGTGTCTGGAGAAAAAAACTCACTCTGAACCTGACTTCATACACTATAAGTTTATTCTTTGTTCATACACTTCTGCCCTTCACTTAGCCAACCAAACCTACTTCTCTTCTCTTATATCTACACTTTCCTCAAACCCTAAATGACTCTTCTCCAACTTTAACTCAGTCCTCTACCCACCGGCTCCACCCCCCATCTGTCTTTAGTGCTCAAAACCTGGCAGACTACTTTTTAAACAAAATACCTACTATCTGAAGCAACATCCCAACACCAACCTGCAATATTCCATCAACAGGCCTAGTTACTCCCTCTGCTACCCTCTACATCTTCCATCCAGCCACTGAGAATGAAGTTTCTTCCTTACTATCTTCCTCATGCCTCACTACCTGCCCGCTCAACCCTATCCCTTCCCATCTAATACCCTCCCTATCTTCCACACTCACTCCTGCTCTTATCCACATCTTCAACCTATCTCTCTCTACCGGCTCATTCCCATCTTCTTTCAAACACGCAAAAGTCACTCCCATACTAAAAAAACCCTCCCTCGACCCTAATTCTCCTGAAAGCTACCACACCATATCACTGCTTCCACTAACATCAAAACTCCTTGAAAAACTATTTTATAATTGCCTAACCCACTTCCTGTCTCCCAACTCCTTGCTTGAACCCCTGCAATCCAGATTCCATCCCAAACACTCAACTTAGACTGCTCTTACCCACGTTACTAATGATCTCTTTGCTAAAAATATTGGGCACTACTCTATACTCGTCTTACTTGACCCCTCAGCTGCTTTCGACACAGCTGACCACCCCCTCCTCCTACAGACCCTTAGCTCTTTTGGCCTCTGTGACACTGCTCTTTCCTGGATTTACTCTTATCTTTCTCACAGGTCTTTTTCTGTGTCATTTGTTGGCGACTCCTCTTCTCCAATGCCTCTGTCAGATGGAGTACCTCAAATAATCCACTCCCTTGCTATTTCCCGACTTTACTGCAATAACCTACATACTGGCCTTCCTCTTTTACGCCTCTCCCCCCTTCAATCCATCCTAAATGCCTCTGCCAGGCTGATCCAGCTTTCCTGTCGCTCTGTATCTGCTGAACCTCTCTGTGAGTCCCTTCATTGGCTCCCCATTCACAGCAGAATTAAATTCAAAATTCTCACCCTTGCATACAAAGCACTCACCAACACCGCTCCCCTCTACCTATCCTCTCTAATCAACAAGTATACTCCAGCCTGCCCACTAAGATCCAACAATGACCTGCTCCTTGCATCTGCGACTATCACCTCTTCTTATGCTAGACTGCAGGACTTCTGTCGGGGAGCACCTACCCTCTGGAACACTCTCCCTCGTGCTGTCATGCTTTGCCCTAATATTTCTTACTTTAAATGCTCTCTGAAGACTTTTCTGTTCAGAGAAGCCTACCACCCAACTCAATAATATTTCTCTTACCTAACAACATTTCCCTCATCTAGATTGTAAGTTCCCATGGGAATAGGGCCCTCAACTCCTCCTGTATGTGTTTGTAAATTTTTTTCCTGTCTCTGTTTTATATTATTGTTTTATTTAAATGAACTGTATCTATTGACAGCGCTGTGGAATATGATGGTGCTTCATAAATAAAGTATAATAATAATATATATATATATATATATATATACATATATATGTGTGTGTGTGTGTGTATATACACTCACCGGCCATTTTATTAGGTACACTTGTTCAATTGCCTGGTGACACAAATTGCTAATCATCCAATCACATGGCAGCAACTCAATGCATTTAGGCATCTAGATGTAGTGAAGACAACCGAGCATCAGAATGGGGAAGGATTTAAGTGACTTTGAATGTGGCATGGTTGTTGGTGCCAAACGGGCTTGTCTGAGTATTTAAAAAACTGCTGATTTACTGGGATTTTCAAACACAACCATCTCTAGGGTTTACAGAGCATGGTCTGAAAAAGAGAAAATATCCAGTGAGAGGCAGTTGTGTGGATGAAAATGCCTTGTTGATGTCAGAGGTCAGAGGAGTATGGGCAGACTGGTTTGAGATGATAGAAAGTCAACAGTAACTTAAATAACCACTTGTTACAACCAAGGTATGCAGAATACCATCTCTGAATGCACAACACATCGAACCTTGTAGCAGATGGGCTACAGCAGCAGAAGACCACACTGGTGCCACTCCTGACAGCTAAGAATAGGAAACGGAGGCTTCAATTCGCACAGGCTCACAAAAATGGGAAAATAGAAGTTTGGAAAAACGTTGCCTGGTCTGATGGGTCTCGATTTCAGCTGCAACATTCAGATGGTAGGGTCAGAATTTGACGTAAACAACATAAAAGCATGGATCCATCCTGTCTTGTATCAACGGTTCAGGCTGGTGGTGGTGGTGTAATGGTGTGGTGGATATTTTCTTGGCACACTTTGGGCCCCTTAGTACCAATTGAGTATCATTTAAATGCCAAGGCCTACCTGATTATTGTTGCTGACCATTTCCATTCCTTTGACTACAGTATACCTGTCTTCTGATGGCTACTTCCAGCAGGATAATGCACCATGTCACAAAGCTCAAATCATCTCAAACTGGTTTCTCAAACATGACAATGAGTTCACTGCACTCCAATGGCCTCCACAGTCATCAGATCTCAATCCAAAAGAGCACCTTTGAGATGCGGTGGAACGGTAGATTCGCATCATGGATGTGCAGCCGACAAATCTGCAGCAACTGCGTGATGCTATCATGTCAATATGGAGCAAAATGTCTGAGGAATGTTTCCAAGACCTTGTTGAATCTATGCCATGAAGAATTAAGGCATTTCTGAAGGCAAAAGGGGGTCCAACCTGGTACTTTCAAAGTGTACCTAATAAAGTGGCCGGTGAGGGTGTGTATTTATTTATATATATATATATATATATATATATATATATATATATATATATATATATATATATATATATATATATATATACACAATATATATATATATATACACAATGTTGAGGCCCGTAGATGCTGTATGTATATGTGTGTGTATATATATATATATATATATATATATATATATATATATATGTGTGTGTGCATTTATTTTTATATATAGATGTGCTCTCTAAGAGCTATTCTGAAGAAGCACAAAGAAACAGGCAATGTTGAGAACCGTAGACGCTGTGATCAGCCAAGGAAACTGCAATAGATGAAAAGCACATCATGCTTACTTCCCTTTGCAATCATAAAATGTCCAGCTGTGCCATCATCTTAAATATAGCAGAAACGAGCGGGACCTTGGCACACCCATCTACTGTTGAGAGAAGTCTGGTCAAAAGTGGTCTTTACGGAAGACTTGCGATCAAAAAGCCATACTTCTGATGTGGAAACAAGACCAAGCAACTCTACTAAAACACAAAAACACAAGAACTGGGGTGCAGAAAAATGGTAGCAGTTGATTTAGAATAATGATTCAAAATTTGAAAGATTTGGCTGTAGCAGAAGGTAATTAGTTTGCTGAATGGCTGGAAAGTGGTACAAGAATGAGTATCTGCAGCCAACAGTGAGGCATAGTGGAGGTTCTTTGCAAGTTTGGGCTGTATTTCTGAAAATAGAGGTGGGGTTTTTGTTAGAAACAATGGCCTCCTCAATGCTGAAAAGTACATACATATATTTATTCATCATGCAATACTATCAAAGAGGCATCTGATTTACCCCAAAGTTATTCTGCAGCCTGACAGCAACCCCAAACATAAAGCCAAAGTCACTTAGAAAGATCATGAGTCCTGGAAGTGACGGTATGGCACACACAGAGCCCTGATCTCAACATCACCAAGTCTATTTATGATTACATGAAAAGACAGAAGTAACTGAGGTTGACTACATCCACAAAAGAACTGTGGTTTGTTTTCCAAGATGCTTGAAACAACCTAACTGACAGTTCCTTAAAAACTGTGTGCAAGTGTACCCAGAAGAATTGATGCTGTTTTGAAAGCAAAGAATGGTCACACCAAATATTGATTTGATTAAGCTTTTTCGTCTGTTCACTCACTTTGCAATTTATTAATTTATAAAAAATAAACTATTAATAGTTTAAAGCATTTTTTGCACCTGCCTAAAATGTTTGCACAGTACTGGATATCAAAAGGCAACTTGATGGTGATGGTAAACTCTCCCCTTTTAAACTCAGATCCGGTATGTTAGTGATATTTTAGATGTAGTTTCATTCATCAGTTGTAATAAAGTTGCATTATAACTTACCTTTTAATATAGATATGAAATTCAAATGCTCTGTGATCCGCCGCCCACTTCAAAAGTAAACTTTTCTGTGAGCTAACAGTGTCAATCTCCCACAGATTTGCTGGCCACAATCTAGTTTCACAAAGATTTGACACAGTGACCTACTTGATTTCAATTTTCATTAATGGAGTTTAACTGTATTGATTTTTTTTATGTTTTAATTTTATTTACAGGTTATTTCATACAATGAGATATAGCTGAAAATAAAGGAAAGTCGGCACTCCCAAATAAAATTCAAGCTCCTTCTTTTATTTGCATAATGTAAACCATGACGTGACAAGATTAACACATCTAACCTGCAAGATTAATTTTACTTTATTAGAGCATTTGAGCAGTATTTGCGTCGTTCTATTGTGATGCTGCGGTGACTGGGAGGAATTGGAAGACACCCGATTTGATGAGCAGATGCACTCTGTGAAAGGAGGAGGTGTGGTGTGACGTGGCAGTGAGGAGGTTCGTTGTTTCCTCGTGGAGCGGAATGTACCCAAGTTGCAACGCCGCAAAGTCCGGTAAGAAGACCCACCACCTAGCCTTGTTTACTACAGACTAGTACCATCTTGGTTGTACCTTACCCCAATATTTCACACCGTCACTATTACTGACACATTTGATTGTTACACGGCTCCCCTTTGGTTGCTCTCTATTCATTATATATACTGCTACTGATCTAACATCAGTTTACGGTTCCACTTTTGAGTGCTTGTGATTTTGGGACTTTTTCTTTGAATTATACAATGAGATATCCCAGGGTGCCCCTGCCTGTGCTGCAATCAAATATGAAATTAGCGCACACTATGAAATAATTTTCAAACTTCATTTGTCAACAGGACACAAATGGGTCACTAAAATGAGCCACAAATTTATAAAAAAAAAAACCAACCCAATAAAAATAAGCATACAAACATATTTTGATGGTCATTTGATGAATAAAGTGAAGCTTTTATGCTGAATTTTATTTGAGTAAATCTGAGAATCACTTGTATCAAGACTACAATGTGAGTATACCCTATTTTATGCAATGTAGAAACTAGAGCCCTGCTCAGTTTGCTGATCGATGCTTAAAGTGAATGTAAAGTTTCATTCACTTTTATTGATGAAACTTTACATTGCACCATATTTGTAGAAATACTTACCTCTTCGTCTTGAAAGCTGCTCCAGCGCTTCGCCAGCCCGTCGCAAGCCTCTTCCTACATCAGAAATGATGATTCCGGCCTTTCTCCAATCACGGCATTGCTTTAGACAATGCTTCCCCCGGGGGGAAGCCCCGATTGGAGGATGCCGGAATCATTATTGCTGATGTAGGAAGAGGCTTGCGACGGGCTGGCGAAGCGCTGGAGCAGCTTTCAAGTCGAAGAGGTAAGTATTTCTACAAATATGGTGCAATGTAAAGTTTCATCAATGAAAGTGGCACTGTTTTTAATAGTATTTTTAAAAACCGGGCACTACTTGATGAAACTTTACATTCACTATAAGGTTCGCATATCCAGAAGTGTATATATGACAAATATTCATCATTGAACTGTGTTACAATACCACAGGTTTTTTTTTTGGTCTTTTTCTTTTCTCTGATATCCTCTCAATCTGGGTTTTGCCCCTTTAGTAATATTATTAACATTTGCTAACAATTAGCTCTGCTACTGGGAAATGACCAGGGAATCCCTACATCTGGTCTTGAATCTTTACAAAGCATTAGGAGCACTTAAGATACTATGATAGCATGAGCAAGCCTGCGGCTGAGAGTTAAGAAACAATGGTCATCAGACTGTTATTTCTTAACCAGTTACATCAACTGTTAAGAGGCATGTCCCAATCCCCCCGGACTTTTCCGACCAGGGAGATTGACAGCCCCTGCTCGCACAAGATTGGCTGCACGCGTTCAGGGGGTGGCGTTGCACATTTCTTATAGTGTGTAATGATAAATGCGGGCAGCAATAGATCCAATGTCAGGTGGACTTATGGTTCATTAGTTTTCAGCATTTACAGAATACTGATTACCAAAACATGCTTTGAGCTTGGAAATAAATATTTACTTTTGAAAGCTGTGCACATTAATAATTTCTGTTATCCTTTCTACCACTGGCTACCAGAGTACTAACACATTCCTATTACATTCTACATATTGGCCATGATATCACTAGAGTGAGACATGTTGCCTAATAGTTAATTCCGATACAGGTACAGAGCGGTGTATGCAAGCCCTAATACATTTGATCACAAGTACACATATATGGTATTATACTAGAACACCATGTCTTCACCTCTTGGTGCTTGACAGAAAATGTTCAAAACAGGTTTACATATTGAAGCAAATATGGCAACAGTAATTAAACCTTCTAACCTACCTTAAACCATAGTGTCCACATCCCACTTAGTAAATTGCCTATTTATTGATAGATATTACACCGCTTGGGTTTTGGTTATTCAGATGCAATTTTCCTTTTTAAATTATAGCACAGATCTAAAAGCATTCTAATTGCAAAGCTACTAAAAGTGTTTATGAGCAAAACTGATTCTGTTTTCCCTATGAAAGATAGTGCTACTTGACAACAAATAACTAGAATTATCTGACCTAAATGGCAAGCTCCTCTAGACCTCCATGTTCCTAAGGCCCTCTCGGGTATTACTCACTGCTTGACTCTTGACCTTCTGGACTGTGTTTTTAATATAACAAGCAATGAGGTTCAATATTAGTTTATGGAGATACAATTTGCTTACATGATTTCTCTCCAACCTCAAGATTATAGGGGCTCCCCATTAGGACCTATTCTAATCCATCAGAAGAGGGCGGGATCAGATTCAAATCTATTCCAGTCCATTCTAAAATACAGTTCAAATGTGGTTTTCTGGTGTATTTGTACCAGTCCTCAGAGATTTGGATAGTTTGATAGCAGTATTCCAAACTATTAGCAGAACACTTTCAAAAGGAATTTTAAATAATTTTGTGAGCCTTAAAAACAAACTTTGCCAAATAACATATTTTGTCTGCTTGTCTTTATTTTTATTTTCAATGTTAGAGTTTTATTCATGCTCTGTTTTTAGCATTACATTATTCCATGTAATGGGCAGATTGTGAGTGGAGCGCTTACAGTTATGCGCAAGTGATAAGGGGTTTATCGCGGGTGTTTCCACTCATTGGGTTGCTCATATTACAAGTTGAAATAAATGTGATTGCTTGAGTGCAATTGCGAATCACGTGAGAATAATTACAGTGTACTTAGAGCTCAAGTTTCAAATATCGCAATTGCGTTAACGTATTCGCCCATAGAAGTCAATGGAGCAAGAAAAGTGGAAAAAACACCGTATTTGCGCGCAAACCTAATCACGTTTTCTCAAGTGTGCTAACCCAACATGAAAATATGAATATTTCACATTCCAATGTTTTTTACATGTTTCTACATAAATTTGATGACATTTTGGTACCAGGAGCGGAACTACAGGGGGTGCAGAGGTCGCAACTGAATATTGCATAAATATGTCTTTGTCATGATTTCATCTACTTGACTGCAAAGGGCTCTGATGTACTTTTATATGTGTATATGTTATACACATATAAATACATATGTACACACATATGAATATATATTATTTATATATATACATATACATATATATATATATATATATATATATATACATATTTAGACATGTATATGTATGTATTTCTATGTTAAAACCCTTTGCAGTCCTTTTTTTCTAACACTTGAGGACTCATATCTTTGTGCTATTATGAGTGTAACTTTACTTTTACATTTATTTTTTATGTGTTTTGTGACTCATTTTATTTAAGCGTAACAGTTAACCAGAGCTCTGAGGTTGCGCTATCCTGACGGGTGTTAAATTCAGTTTGTGCAATCGCATTTACTTTCAACTTGTAATACACGTGCTACTTCCGATGTGAGCAAACAACCATGTTAAACCTGATATCGCTTGCGCACAACTGTTAGTGCACCACTCGAAATCTGGCCCTATGAATTTAAAGCAGTTCTAGGAGCTGTTTTCTTAAATTAAAATAATATGCTATCATTCAGATTTATTTGGAGTTAATTAGTTTAAACAGGCAGTATTTTCAATTCTGCCACCCCTATGGAGTATGATGAGGAACTTTTGAATTTGGATAGGGGGATAAAAATCTTTTCTTGTTTTATAAGCTTAGTGAATTTAGGCGTAATAATTTTAAAAGTTGCTAATTAACTATCGTCTAGATTACAAGTTTTGCGTTATGGTGCGGTACGGCTATACAGCTGAAAAATTGGCCACTGCATGTGAAATGGCAGGTAACGCATATTACAAGTCACGACGGCATAGCTATACCGCAAGCATTTTAGCCTGTTATGCAAAGTTCATTCTGCACTCAAAAAATGAGTGTGGGATTTTCCATAGCGCCGTATTACAGGTTGTGCGGTCCAGCTAAATTGCTTTCTTTACAGCCTATACCGACATGATCAATAGTTATGGATTTTGCAAAACAAAAATGTTTCACAAAACTCATAACTAAAATGTTACAAAGTACACTAACACCCATAAACTACCTATTAACCCCTAAACCGCCACCCTCCCGCATTGCAAATAATTTATTAAACTTATTAACCCCTAATCAGCCGCCCCCCACATCGCCAAGACTAAATAAACATATTAAACCCTAAACTGCCAGCCCCCCACATCGCTACTAATAAACTAAACCTATTAACACCTAAACCGCCAGCCCCCCACATCGCTACTACTATAATAAACCTATTAAGCCCTAAACTGCTGACCCCCACATCGCCAACACTATAATAAAGTATTAAGCCCTAAACCGCCAGCCCCCCACATCATAAGTAATAAACTAAACCTATTAACCCCTAAACTGTCGGGCCCCCACATCGCAAAACACTAAATTAAACTATTAACCCCTCAACCTAATACTCCATAACTTTAAAATAAATTAAAAAAAAACTAAGATTAAACTATAAGTTAACCTAACATAACTATTCTAATAAAATAAAATGTACTACCAATTAAAAATCCTAAATTACATGATCAAAAGAACCTAACACTACGAAAAAATGAAAAACCTAAATTACAAATTTAAATAAACCTAATACTTCGAAAAAATTTTAAAAAATCTAACATTACAAAAACAAACGCTAAAATTTCGAAAAATAAAACAACACTAAGATTACAAATAAACCCCCACAAAATTATCCAAAATAATAAAAATTACACCAAATCTAATAGCCCTATAAAAACAAAATATCCCCCCAAAATAAAAACACCCCCTAACCTAACAATAAACTACCAAAAGCCCTAAAAAGGGCCTTTTGTAGGGCATTGCCCTAAGTTAAACAGCTCTTTTACCTTACAAAATTACAGTTCCCCCTAAAAGTAAAACCCGCCAAACAACCCCCAAAATAAAAAACCTAAGTCTTTAATAATCATAAGCTACCCATTGCCCCTAAAGGGGCATTTGTATGCCCTTAAAAGGGCATTTAGCTCTTTTGCTGCTTATACCTAATCTAAACCCCCCCCAAAAAAAAACTGACACTAACCCAGGAAAATCTACTCATGGTTCCTGACCAGACATCCATTTCTTTCATGTAATTAGCAAGAGGCCATGAGCTAGTGACATATGGGATATACATTCCTACCAGGAGGGGTAAAGTTTCCCAAACCTCAAAATGCCTATAAATACACCCCTCACCACACCCACAAATCAGTTTTACAAACTTTGCCTCCTATGGAGGTGGTGAAGTAAGTTTGTGCTAGATTCTACGTTGATATGCGCTCCGCAGCAGGTTGGAGCCCGGTTTTCCTCTCAGCGTGCAGTGAATGTCAGAGGGATGTGAGGAGAGTATTGCCTATTTGAATTCAATGATCTCCTTCTACGGGGTCTATTTCATAGGTTCTCTGTTATCGGTCGTAGAGATTAATCTCTTACCTCTCTTTTCAGATCGACGATATACTCTTATTTATATACCATTACCTCTGCTGATTTTCGTTTGAGTACTGGTTTGGCTTTCTACAACATGTAGATGAGTGTCCTGGGGTAAGTAAGTCTTATTTTCTGTGATACTCTAAGCTATGGTTGGGCACTTTTTTATAAAGTTCTAAATATATGTATTCAAACATTTATTTGCCTTGACTCAGGATGTTCAACATTCCTTATTTCAGACAGTCAGTTTCATATTTGGGATAATGCATATGAATAAATAAATTTTTTTCTTACCTTAAAATTTGACTTTTTCCCTGTGGGCTGTTAGGCTCGCGGGGGCTGAAAATGCTTCATTTTTATTGCGTCATTCTTGGCGCTGACTTTTTTGGCGGCAAAAAATTTTCTGTTTCCGGCGTCATACGAGTCGCCGGAAGTTGCGTCATTTTTGACGTTCTTTTGCGCCAAAAGTGTCGGCGTTCCGGATGTGGCGTCATTTTTGGCGCCAAAAGCATTTAGGCGCCAAATAATGTGGGCGTCATTTTTGGCGCTAAAAAAATATGGGCGTCACTATTGTCTCCACATTATTTAAGTCTCATTATTTATTGCTTCTGGTTGCTAGAAGCTTGTTCACTGGCATTTTTTCCCATTCCTGAAACTGTCATTTAAGGAATTTGATCAATTTTGCTTTATATGTTGTTTTTTCTATTACATATTGCAAGATGTCCCACGTTGAAACTGAGTCAGAAGATACTTCTGGAAAATCGCTGCCTGGTGCTGGAGCTACCAAAGCTAAGTGTATCTGCTGTAAACTTATGGTATCTGTTCCTCCAGCTGTTGTTTGTACTGTTTGTCATGACAAACTTGTTAATGCAGATAATATTTCCTTTAGTACTGTTACATTACCTGTTGCTGTTCCGTCAACATCTAATACTCAGAGTGTTCCTGATAACATAAGAGTTTTTGTTTCTAAATCCATTAAGAAGGCTATGTCTGTTATTCCTCTTTCTAGTAAACGTAAAAAGTCTTTTAAAACTTCTCATTTTTCAGATGAATTTTTAAATGAACATCATCATTCTGATTCTGATAATGGTTCTTCTGGTTCAGAGGATTCTGTCTCAGAGGTTGATGCTGATAAATCTTCATATTTATTTAAAATGGAATTTATTCGTTCTTTACTTAAAGAAGTCCTAATTGCATTAGAAATTGAGGATTCTGGTCCTCTTGATACTAAATCTAAACGTTTAGATAAGGTTTTTAAATCTCCTGTAGTTATTCCAGAAGTTTTTCCTGTCCCTGGTGCTATTTCTGAAGTAATTTCCTGGGAATGGAATAATTTGGGTAATTCTTTTACTCCTTCTAAACGTTTTAAGCAATTATATCCTGTGCCATCTGACAGATTAGAGTTTTGGGACAAAATCCCTAAGGTTGATGGGGCTGTCTCTACTCTTGCTAAGCGTACTACTATTCCTACGGCAGATGATACTTCCTTTAAGGATCCTTTAGATAGGAAAATTGAATCCTTTCTAAGAAAAGCTTACTTGTGTTCAGGTAATCTTCTTAGACCTGCTATATCTTTAGCGGATGTTGCTGCAGCTTCAACTTTTTGGTTAGAAGCTTTAGCGCAACAAGTAACAGATCATAATTCTCATAGCATTATTATTCTTCTTCAACATGCTAATAATTTTATTTGTGATGCCATCTTTGATATCATTAGAGTTGATGTCAGGTATATGTCTCTAGCTATTTTAGCTAGAAGAGCTTTATGGCTTAAAACTTGGAATGCTGATATGTCTTCTAAGTCTACTCTGCTTTCCCTTTCTTCCAGGGTAATAAATTGTTTGGTTCTCAGTTGGATTCTATTATCTCAACTGTTACTGGAGGGAAAGGAACTTTTTTACCACAGGATAAAAATCTAAAGGTAAATTTAGGTCTAATAATCGTTTTCGTTCCTTTCGTCACAACAAGGAACAAAAACCTGATCCTTCATCCTCAGGAGCGGTATCAGTTTGGAAACCATCTCCAGTCTGGAATAAATCCAAGCCTTTTAGAAAATCAAAGCCAGCTCCTAAGTCCACATGAAGGTGCGGCCCTCATTCCAGCTCAGCTGGTAGGGGGCAGATTACGTTTTTTCAAAGAAATTTGGATCAATTCCGTTCACAATCTTTGGATTCAGAACATTGTTTCAGAAGGGTACAGAATTGGCTTCAAGATAAGGCCTCCTGCAAATAGATTTTTTCTTTCCCGTGTCCCAGTAAACCCAGCGAAGGCTCAAGCATTTCTGAAATGTCTTTCAGATCTAGAGTTGGCTGGAGTAATTATGCCAGTTCCAGTTCTGGAACAGGGACTGCGGTTTTATTCAAATCTCTTCATTGTACCAAAGAAGGAGAATTCCTTCAGACCAGTTCTGGATCTAAAAATATTGAATCGTTATGTAAGGATACCAACATTCAAAATGGTAACTGTAAGGACTATCCTGCCTTTTGTTCAGCAAGGGCATTATATGTCTACAATAGATTTACAGGATGCATATCTGCATATTCCGATTCATCCAGATCACTATCAGTTTCTGAGATTCTCTTTCCTAGACAAGCATTACCAGTTTGTGGCTCTGCCGTTTGGCCTAGCTACAGCTCCAAGAATTTTTACGAAGGTTCTCGGTGCCCTTCTGTCTGTAATCAGAGAACAGGGTATTGTGGTATTTCCTTATTTGGACGATATCTTGGTACTTGCTCAGTCTTCACATTTAGCAGAATCTCATACAAATCGACTTGTGTTGTTTCTTCAACATCATGGTTGGAGGATCAATTTACCAAAAAGTTCATTGATTCCTCAGACACAGGTAACCTTTTTAGGTTTCCAGATAGATTCAGTGTCCATGACTCTCTCTTTGACAGACAAGAGACGTCTAAAATTGATATCAGCTTGTCGAATACTTCAGTCACAATCATTCCCTTCAGTAGCCTTATGCATGGAAATTCTAGGTCTTATGACTGCTGCATCGGACGCGATCCCCTTTGCTCGTTTTCACATGCGGCCTCTTCAGCTCTGTATGCTGAACCAGTGGTGCAGGGATTACACAAAGATATCTCAATTAATATCTTTAAAACCGATTGTACGACACTCTCTGACGTGGTGGACAGATCACCATCGTTTAGTTCAGGGGGCTTCTTTTGTTCTTCCGACCTGGACTGTAATTTCAACAGATGCAAGTCTTACAGGTTGGGGAGCTGTGTGGGGGTCTCTGACAGCACAAGGGGTTTGGGAATCTCAGGAGGTGAGATTACCGATCAATATTTTGGAACTCCGTGCAATTTTCAGAGCTCTTCAGTCTTGGCCTCTTCTAAAGAGAGAATCGTTCATTTGTTTTCAGACAGACAATGTCACAACTGTGGCATACATCAATCATCAAGGAGGGACTCACAGTCCTCTGGCTACGAAAGAAGTATCTCAAATTCTGGTATGGGCGGAATCCAGCTCCTGTCTAGTTTCTGCGGTTCATATCCCAGGTATAGACAATTGGGAAGCGGATTATCTCAGTCGCCAAACGTTACATCCGGGCGAATGGTCTCTTCACCCAGAGGTATTTCTTCAGATTGTTCAAATGTGGGGACTTCCAGAAATAGATTTGATGGCCTCTCATCTAAATAAGAAACTTCCCAGGTATCTGTCCAGATCCAGGGATCCTCAAGCGGTAGCAGTGGATGCATTGTCACTTCCTTGGAAGTATCATCCTGCCTATATCTTTCCGCCTCTAGTTCTTCTTCCAAGAGTAATCTCCAAGATTCTGAAGGAATGCTCGTTTGTTCTGCTGGTATATCCAGCATGGCCTCACAGGTTTTGGAATGCGGATCTTGTCCGGATGGCCTCTTGCCAACCGTGGACTCTTCCGTTAAGGCCAGACCTTCTGTCGCAAGGTCCTTTTTTCCATCAGGATCTCAAATCCTTAAATTTAAAGGTATGGAGATTGAACACTTGATTCTTAGTCAAAGAGGTTTCTCTGACTCTGTGATTAATACTATGTTACAGGCTCGTAAATCTGTATCTAGGGAGATATATTATAGAGTCTGGAAGACTTATATTTCTTGGTGTCTTTCTCATCATTTTTCCTGGCATTCTTTTAGAATTCCGAGAATTTTACAGTTTCTTCAGGATGGTTTGGATAAAGGTTTATCTGCAAGTTCCTTGAAAGGACAAATCTCTGCTCTTTCTGTTCTTTTTCACAGAAAGATTGCTAATCTTCCTGATATTCATTGTTTTGTACAAGCTTTAGTTCATATAAAACCTGTCATTAAGTCAATTTCTCTTCCTTGGAGTTTGAATTTGGTTCTGAGGGCTCTTCAAGCTCCTCCGTTTGAACCTATGCATTCATTGGACATTAAATTACTTTCTTGGAAAGTTTTGTTCCTTTTGGCCATCTCTTCTGCCAGAAGAGTTTCTGAATTATCTGCTCTTTCTTGTGAGTCTCCTTTTCTGATTTTTCACCAGGATAAGGCGGTGTTGCGAACTTCTTTTAAATTTTTACCTAAGGTTGTGAATTCCAACAACATTAGTAGAGAAATTGTGGTTCCTTCATTATGTCCTAATCCTAAGAATTCTAAGGAGAAATCATTGCATTCTTTGGATGTAGTTAGAGCTTTGAAATATTATGTTGAAGCTACTAAGAATTTCCGAAAGACTTCTAGTCTATTTGTTATCTTTTCTGGTTCTAGGAAAGGTCAGAAGGCCTCTGCCTTTTCTTTGGCATCTTGGTTGAAATCTTTAATTCATCATGCTTATGTCGAGTCGGGTAAAACTCCGCCTCAAAGGATTACAGCTCATTCTACTAGGTCAGTTTCTACTTCCTGGGCGTTTAGGAATGAAGCTTCGGTTGATCAGATTTGCAAAGCAGCAACTTGGTCTTCTTTGCATACTTTTACTAAATTCTACCATTTTGATGTGTTTTCTTCTTCTGAAGCTGTCTTTGGTAGAAAAGTACTTCAGGCAGCTGTTTCAGTTTGAATCTTCTGCTTATATTTTCAGTTTTTTTCTTTATAAGATTTAAACTTTATTTTTGGGTGTGGATTTTTTTCAGCGGAATTGGCTGTCTTTATTTTATCCCTCCCTCTCTAGTGACTCTTGCGTGGAAGATCTACATCTTGGGTAGTCATTATCCCATACGTCACTAGCTCATGGACTCTTGCTAATTACATGAAAGAAAACATAATTTATGTAAGAACTTACCTGATAAATTCATTTCTTTCATATTAGCAAGAGTCCATGAGGCCCACCCTTTTTTGTGGTGGTTATGATTTTTTTGTATAAAGCACAATTATTCCAATTCCTTATATTTATGCTTCGCACTTTTTTCTTATCACCCCACTTCTTGGCTATTCGTTAAACTGATTTGTGGGTGTGGTGAGGGGTGTATTTATAGGCATTTTGAGGTTTGGGAAACTTTGCCCCTCCTGGTAGGAATGTATATCCCATACGTCACTAGCTCATGGACTCTTGCTAATATGAAAGAAATTAATTTATCAGGTAAGTTCTTACATAAATTATGTTTTTCATCCAGACGGCAACATCTTGATCCATCGCGGGGGCATCTTCTTTCTTCATCCCGGTGTCGCTGAGCTGTGGAGGCGCAGAGCTGTGGAGGTGCGGAGCATCTTTGCTAGTGGCACGGACATCCAGCATGGAGGATCCTCTTCATACGGTCACCACCGTACAGCGCTATGGGCCAGCGGTTTAGGGGTTTATAGGTTTATTATAGTAGTAGCGATGTGGGTGGGTGGTGGATTAGGGGTTAATAGGTTTATTAAATAGTTGCGATGTGGGGGGGGGGGGGCAGCGGTTTAGGGGTTAATAGTTTATTCAGTGTCGGCAATGTCGGGGAGCGGCGGATTAGGGGTTAATTAGTTTATTTAGTGTCGGTGATGTCGGGGGCGGATTAGGGGTGTCTAGACTAGGAGTTTGTTAGGGTGTTAGGTTTAAACATAACTTTCTTTTCCCCATAGCCATAAATGGGGTTGCGTTACAGCGATTTGCCATTCCGCGATAACAGGTGTTTTTGCTTTCTTTATGCACCCAGTATAGCGCAAAACTCGTAATCTAGGTGTATGATTTATTCATGGAAGAATCTATTGAGCATTGTTGCAAGTTGCTGACAATTTCCTGCTCATTACATTCACCAGTTTGTGACAGCATTAGGTGAAATTTTTAGACTCATTTTACTAAAGTAACCCCTTAAAGGGATAATAAACCCAATTTTTAATTTCATGTTTCAGATAGAGCATCCTATTTTAAGCAACTTTCTAATTTACTTCTATTATCAATTATTCTTCATTATCTTGGTATCTTTAGTTTTAAAATAGGGGAATGTAAGCTTGGAAGCCAGCCCATTTTTGGTTCAGGACTCTGGATAGAGCTTGCTGATTGGTGGCTACACTTTCAATGATGCTTGGTTTTTTAATAGCGCAGTCTCGCTGCCAGTGGCGAGACCGCGCTATTTCAGGACATCTACAGGAGGGAAGGAGGTCATAACAATGCAGCCCTGACACTGGTGGCGAGACCTGCGCTATTAGGGCCTGAAAAACCCTTAACGACCAGCGATGTGCAAGGTATGTCATGGTCATTAATGGGTTAAATTTAGCATCCAGAATTCCAAGCTGTCTGGGTCAAAGTGGTTTAAGAATCATAATAAAAATAGTTTAAATAAAGAAATAAAAAGCATAAGTTTGCCTGAAACCATATTTATTTCATACTATAGAATACAATGATTCAACTATTATGTATCATGGTGTGTTGCTGTAAGAGAAGTTTAGTTTTACAGTTAACAAGAAAATATGTTTTCATTCATGCCAGTAACCTTTCTCAATTTCTGCAAACATCTGTCTGCAAACCATTTCTGGATTCCTTCCAAACTGGTTTTACATCTCTGTTACGCTCGTAGCTTGCGGTTTTTAGTATATCTAATAACCTTTATTATGTATATTGCAGAACCAAACCTCATCCTTCTCTATTGTCATAATCTAAAGTAGGTTTATTAATTATTATGATAGTATTAATACAAGTACATATTCTTAAATATGAGTCTTTATTCCAATCCACTTAATAGAGCAGTGAGGAATCACTCAATGCACCCTTGGATTGTTCCATATTTCATTAAGTTATTCCTAACCATCTTAAAAGCCATGTTTTAAATTAGTAAAACTGTGGTAAGTTATGTGGAATGACCAAGTCATTTCTACTCTCCCTTTAATATATTCTGATACACTTGAATACAATTAATTTCAGCTTTTTTCCATTATAATTATTATAGTGATCAATATTATTCTGAAAAAATAATTTGGTTGAATTAGTGTAAGTAGCCTCTAAAAATACCCTTGACAAAAAAGATGAGGAACACAGAGACACACACACACACACATATATCTATATACAGTATCTCACAAAAGTGAGTACACCCCTCACATTTTTGTAAATATTTTATTATGTATTTTCACGTGACAACACTGAAGAAATTACACTTTGCTATAATGTAAAGTAGTGAGTTTACAGCCAGTATAACAGTGTAAAGTTGCTGCCCCCTCAAAATAACTCAACACACAGCCATTAATGTCTAAACCGTTGGCAACAAAAGTGAGTACACCCCTAAGTGGAAATGTCCAAATTGTGTGGCCACCATTATTTTCCAGCACCGCCTTAACCTTCTTGAGCATGGAGTTCACCAGAGCTTCACAGGTTGCCACTGGAGTCCTCTTCCACTCCTCCATGACAACATCATGGAGCTGGTGGATGTTAGAGACCTTGCGCTTCCCCACAGATGCTTAATAGGGTTTAGGTCTGGAGACATGCTTGGCCAGTCCATCACCTTTACCCTCAGCTTATTTAGCAAGGCAGTGGTTGTCTTGGAGGGGCGTTTGGGGTCGTTATCATGTTGAAATACTGCCCTGCGTCCCAGTCTGCGAAAGGAGGGGATCATGCTCTTCTTCAGTATATCACAGTACATGTTGGCATTCATGGCTCCCTCAATGAACTGTAGCTCTCCAGTGCCGGCAGCACTCATGCAGGCCCAGACCATGACACTCCCAACACCATACTTGATTGTAGGCAAGACACACTTGTCTTTGAACTCCTCACCTAGTTGCCGCCACACATGCTTGACACCATCTGAACCAAATAAGTTTATCTTGGTCTCATCGGACCACAGGACATGTTTCCAGTAATCCATGTACTTAGTTTGCTTGTCTTCAGCAAACTGTTTGCTGGCTTTCTTGTGCATCATCTTTAGAAGAGGCTTCCTTCTTGGTTGAAAGCCATGCAGACCAATTTGATGCAGTGTGCGGCGTATGGTCTTAGCACTGGCAGGCTGACCCCTCACCCCTTCAACCTCTGCAGCAATGCTGGCAGCAGTCATACGTCTTTTTCCCAAAGACAACCTCTCGATATGACACTGAGCACATGCACTCAACTTCTTTGCTTGACCATGGCGAGGCCTGTTCTGTGTAGAACCTGTCCTGGACTGTGAAACTGCTGTATGATTTTGCCCACCATGCTGCAGCTCAGTTTCAGGGTCTTGGAAATCTTCTTATAGCCTAGGCCATCTTTATGTAGCGCAACAATTCTTTTTTTCAGATCCTCAGTGAGTTCTTTGACATGAGGTGCCATGTTGAACTTCCAGTGACCAGTATGAGAGAGTGTGAGAGCGATAACAGCAAATTCAACATGCCTGCTTCCCATTCACACCTGAGACCGTGTAACACTAATGAATCACATGACACCGGGGAGGGAAAATGGCTAATTGGGCCCAATTTGAACATTTCCACTTAGGTATGTACTCACTTTTGTTGCCAATTCAATTCTTCAGTGTCACATGAAAATATATAATACAATATTTACAAAAATGTGAGGGGTGTACACACTTTTGTGAGATACTGTAAATGTATATATAAATGTATAATATTTCAGTGTCAGTGTGTACATTATTTATACAGTCACTATGCATTGATACTGTATTTATACAGTCACTATCCATTGATACTGTATAAATAATGTGTGGACAGAGGTACGGAAAATGACGATCGCAACTTCCGAACATCATGTTCGGTGTAATAGTTAGTGATAGTAAGGCTATTAAAGTGCCCATCTGATTGGTCTGTGTGTCCATGAGTGACAGGATGCACAACCAATCAGATGGATTGAATCACCGGAAGGGACGTCATATTGTAGGTTTAGATGTATTGTAGTTTTCAACAGAAAACCGCCCATACTAAATTGAAACAGTGCCCTTAGTGTCAATCAAATGCTGCACGCTCGAGGAAAGCCTTGCATCTCGCTCGCATCAAGCCATGTGTGTCGCTCGTGGCAAACCATGCCCCTAGCTTGCGCTTTTAGTCAGTAAAAATATAAACACATCATATTATCTGAAGCAGTTGGCAAAGAACAGTCTGTTAGAATAGTTGTTGCTGAGCTCAAAGCCGTAAAAAGCAAAACATTGTCTGTTGTCTCTATTATTTTAGCAATATTAGCCATTTTAACTCAAAAGTTCTTTTTAAAGCTATACAAAAGCCTGCTAATATTTATTTTTAAAAGCTTTTGTAAAGCTATATTTGGAAAAAAACTAAAAAAAAAAAGTTTGTTGAAATAGGGTGTTTCTACATCAGTAGCTTAGTTATATTACAGATAATATACACTATATATATATATATATATATATATATATATATATATATATATATATATATATATATATATATATATATATGTATATAAGATATAATATTTATAATATATATATATCAACCAACTACTGTCCAAATTGGTTGATAATTTAACTTTAGATTACTTATATATTTATTAGAAAGTCCTTGCAACTACGTGTTGCTACCATTGTAGCTTATTTATATTATATAGATATATTATTATTATTTTTTATTAAGGATAGTAGTAGTAGGATGTTAATACAACTTTATATTAATTATATATTTTTGGATACATTTAGGACAGCAGTCCATCCAAATAGGGTGTCACTAAAACTGTAGCCTAAATATATATATAGAATAAGTCTGATCAAATAGGGTTTTGCTACAACTGTAGTTTAATTATATATATATATATATATATATATATATATATATATATATATTTTGGATATATTTAGGACAGTAGTTAGTACAAATATATTGTTTTGCTATATCTGTAGCTTAATTATTTATCTAAAATAATTCTAACCAAATAGGGTGTTGCTTCACCTTTAGCTTATTTAAATATATTAAATATTTTTGATATATTTAGGACAGCAGTCCATCCAAACAGGATGTCACTACACCTGTAGCTTAAATATATATATGGAATAAGTCTGACCAAATAGGTTGTTGCTATACCTTTATCTTAATTATCATATATATAAAATATTTTGGATATATTTAGGACAGTAGTTTGTCCAAATAGAGTGTTTTGCTATACCTGTAGCTTAATTATTTATAAAAAAATAAGTCTAACCAAATAGGGTGTTGCTTTATTTTAAAAATATAAAATATTTGAGATGTATTTAGGAAAACAGTCCGTCCAAATAGGGTGTCACTACACCTGTAGCTTAAAGGGACACTGAACCCAAATTGTTTCTATCGTGGTTCAGATAGAGCATGCAATTTTAAGCAACTTTCTAATTTACTCCTATTATCAAATTCGTTTCATTCTCTTGGTATCTTTATTTGAAATGCAAGAATGTAAGTTTAGATGCCGGCCCATTTTTTGGTGAACAACCTGTGTTGTTCTTGCTGATTGGTGGATAAATTTACCTACCAATAAAAAACTGCTTTCCATGGTCCTGAACCAAAAAAATAGCTTAGATGCCTGATTTTTCAAATAAAGAAAGCAAGAGAATGAAGAAAAATTGATAATAGGAGTAAATTAGAAAGTTGTTTAAAATTGCATGCTCTATCTGAATCACGAAAGAAAAAATTTGGTTTCAGTGTCCCTTTAAATATATACGTATATAGAATAAGTCTGATCAAATAGGGTTTTGCTTCACCTGTAGTTTAATTTTATATATATATATATATATATATATATATATATATATATATATATATATATATATATATATATATATATATATATATATATATATATATACTAGCTTAAATATATATATTGTATAAGTCTGACCAAATTTGGGTTTTGCTACATCTGTAGTTTAATTATATATGTATTAAATATTTTGGATATGTTTAGGACAGCAGTCCATCCAAATAGGGTGTCACTACACCTGTAACTTAAATATCTATTTAAAATAAGTGTGACTAAATAGGGAGTTGCTACACCTGTATCTTAATTATATATAGAATAAGTTTGACCAAATAGGGTGTTGCTACACCTGTATCAGTGACGTGCAGTGAGGTCAGAGGCAGGTGAGGCACTGGCTAGGATATGCCTTCATTCTTTAGATATCCTTTGTTGAAGAAATAGCAATGTACATGGGTGAGCCAATCACATGAGGTATCTATTGTGCAGCCATCAATCAGCAGCTACTGAGCATATTTAGATATGATTTTCATTTAAGCATATGAAGAGAATGAAGGAAATTAGATATTAGATTATAAATTGGACAGAGGGCGTGGGAGAGACAGGGAGAGAGAGATAGTCAGAGAGACAGAGGGGGGGGAGAGAGAGACAAAGAGAGACAGAGGGTAGAGAGACAGAGAAAGAGACCATGGGGGAGAATGAGACACGTAAGGAGAGAGACCGAGGGGGTGGGATAGACAGGGAGAGAGAGATGGGGAGAGAGAGAGAGAGAGAAGAGAGAGACACGCAGAGGGGGAGAGAGAAAGAGAGACACAGAGGGGAGGGAGAGAGACAGAGGGGGAGGGAGAAAGGGAGAGACAGAGGGGGAGGGAGAAAGGGAGAGACAGAGGGGGAGGGAGAGAGAGAGAAGACAGAGGGGAGAGAGAGACAGAGGGGAGAGAGAGAGACAGAGGGGGGAGAGAGAGAGACAGAGGGGAGAGAGAGAGACAGAGGGGAGAGAGAGACAGAGGGGAGAGAGAGAGAGAGACAGAGGGGAGGGAGAGAGACAGAGGGGAGGGAGAGAGACAGAGGGGAGGGAGAGAGAAAGAGGGGAGGGAGAGAGACAGAGGGGAGGGAGAGAGACAGAAGGGAGGGGGAGAGAGACAGAAGGGAGGGAGAGAGAGGGGAGATAGACAGAGGGGAGAGAGAGAGAGACAGAGGGGAGAGAGACAGAGGGGAGAGAGAGAGACAGAGGGGAGAGAGAGAGACAGAGGGGAGAGAGAGAGACAGAGGGGAGAGAGAGAGAGACAGAGGGGAGAGAGAGAGAGAGAGACAGAGGGGAGAGAGAGAGACAGAGGGGAGTGAGACAGACAGAGGGGAGTGAGACAGAGAGAGAGACAGAGGGGAGAGAGAGAGACAGAGGGGAGAGAGACAGAGGGGAGAGAGAGAGACAGAGGGGAGAGAGACAGAGGGGAGAGAGACAGAGGGGAGAGAGACAGAGAGGGGAGAGAGTGAGAAAGAGAGGGGAGAGAGTGAGAGAGAGAGGGGAGAGAGTGAGAGAGAGGGGAGAGATATACTGCATTGTGCAGTGTGCACAAGATGGCTGCTCATTCTGTAAAATAAATTTTGTAAGCAGAGAAGATGTCAGACTCAGACACTCAGTAGTAGGTGTAGGCAGCAACATCAGAGAGGGGGAGGCCACTATTCTCTGCCTTATAATCCCGGTCAGTTTTGCTGCCTACTACTGAGTGTCTGAGTCTGACATCTTCTAGTCTGCTTACAAAATTTATTTTACAGAATGAGCAGCCATCTTGTGCACACTGCACAATGCACATAATATATTTAATATATTATGTGCATTGTGCAGTGTGCACAAGATGGCTGCTCATCATTCTGTAAAATAAATGTTGTAAGCAGACTAGAAGATGTCAGACTCAGACACTCAGTAGTAGGCAGCAACACTGACCGGGACCATCAGGCATAAAGTTAATTTAACATCATAGGGGGCGGGCGGCCACTACTCTGCCTAACTGCCTTAGTGCCCACTGTCTACTGCCTACAAAATCACAAGATGCCGGCTGCTCATTTACATTTTACATTTTAGTAAGCAGAGGAGAAGATGATGTCACATCAGAGTCTCATTACATGTCATTGACGCCCGGTCACTCACTCATCAGTTATCACACAGTCCCCCTCTGCTCTGATGTTAAGTGTCTGTGTGAGACTCACACAGACACTTAACATCAGAGCAGAGGGGTGGGGGGGCGGCGGCCGCGGCCACTACTTGTCTGTCAGTCTCCACTCTCTGCCTTATTATATACTGCAGTGCTCACAATAAATCATCACATCACAGTCACACACGATGGCTTGTCATTCTGACTTACTTGTGTGACTGTGTTGGTGACTCGGCGTCGGCGACGTCTCCTCAGTGACCAGGCAGGACCAGGGGGCAGCAGCAGCTGCGATTAGCTCAGGCTCCACTCGCTGACAGTCCCAAACAGTTAGCAATGAGCTGTGGCACTGACTGTTGTTCCCGCGCCGTCAGACTGCTCCTTGTTGCGCATGCGCAATAGGCACCATACAGCAGGGCCAGGGAGTCAACCAGTGTTGATTGGCTGAGCCGGTCTCCCAGGGAAAATACGAGGCCTCATCAGAGGTGCCTCTTTCACAGTTTTTTCAGCTGCGCTGCTGCTGCAGATCACCACCAGGTGGTGCTGCAGAGCGGCTAGTAATAAAAATACATGTAAAATATTGCGCAATAGAGAAACACCAGAATCCAGTGCCTCTCTATTGCACAATATTATAGAGCTAGAAATGTTTTTTTTTTAAAATAAAATTATATATATTTTTTTCATTTGTCCCAAATGGCAGGTGCGGCAGTGCCTCACCTGCCTCCTATGAGTGCACGTCACTGACCTGTATCTAAAATATTATATATATACGATATTTTGGATATATTTAGGATAGTAGTTCATCCAAATATATTGTTTCACTATACCTGTAGCTTAATTATTTATATAAAATAAGTGTAACCAAATAGGATGTTGCTTCACCTTTAGCTTATTTATAAAATGCTTGTGGGATACTCCACTATCAGACCAAACTCGGCTAGTACTCTTCTTATCCCGGCGTCGAGCCTGAATGATAAGGAATATCCCAGAGCAGAGAAAGTTTGTAAGATGAGGTTAGCGGCACTCACCACAGGCAGGATGGTCTTCGGCAGCAACAGGCAGGAATTCAATGAAAGGCAGACAGGGTTTGGCAATGGTAAAGCAGTCCAAAGGTAAACCACTAGAATGGTCAGGCAGGCAGAGTTTGGCAACGGTAAAGCAGTCCAAGGGTAAACCACTAGAATGGTCAGGCAGGCAGGGTTTGGCAACAGAGAGGCAATCCAGAACAATAGGAGTTAAACAAGCAGAGAAGTCAGACAAGCAGAGTTCAGCATCAGTATATCAATCCAGCAATTTAGGGGTTAACAGGCAGAGTAGTCAGGCAAGCAGAGTTCAGCAATGGTGTATCAATCAAGCAATTTAGGGGTTAACAGGCAGAGTAGTCAGACAAGCAGAATTCAGCAGCGGTATATCAATCCAGCACTTTAGGGTTAACAGGCAGAGTAGTCAGACAGGCAGGGTACAAAAAAGATATCGGAAGCCACGGGAGCTTCAGGAGGTTTACTAGGTTGGGCACGTTGCAGTCTTTGAAGAAGAGTGGTATTTAGTTGAGCTACCACACAGTAGACATGTGCACGGCTAAAAAATTCGGTTCGTTTTCGGTTCGGATCGATTCGGACTTTTCGAATTTCGGTTAGGATCGAATCGAATTCGGCAAAATTTGAATGAATTCGTTTTGGATTTATTCGTATTCGAATAAATTAGTTTCGGATTTATTCGGATTTGAATAAATTTGGCTGAATTCGGTTCTATTCGGTCCCGAAATTCGGTATATTTTAGTACACTAAAACCCATTTAGTACACTAAGTCACTAACACCCATAAACTACCTATGAACCACTAAACCGAGGCCCCCCCACATCGCAAACCCTATAATAACATTATTTAACCCCTAATCTGCCGACCGTATATCGCTGCAACCTACATTATCCCTATGAACCCCTAATCTGCTGTCCCTAACATCGCCGACCCCTACATTATAGTTATTAACCCCTAATCTGCCCCCCCAACATCGCCGCAATCTAACTACAAGTATTAAACCCTAATCTGCCGACCGGATATCGCCGCCGCCTACATTATAGCTATTAACCCCTAATCTGCTGTCCCTAACACCGCCGACCCCTACATTATAGTTATTAGCCCCTAATCTGCCCCCCCCAACGTCGCCGCAATCTAACTACAAGTATTAAACCCTAATCTGCCGACCGGATATCGCCGCCACCTACATTATAGCTATTAACCCCTAATCTGCTGTCCCTAACATCGCCAACCCCTACATTATAGTTATTAACCCCTAATCTGCCCCCCCAACGTCGCCGCAATCTAACTACAAGTATTAACCCCTAATCTGCCGACCTGATATCGCCGCAACCTAACTACTAAATTACAAAAGTTAACAGCTCTATTACCTTACCAGTATCAGCCAATCAGATTGACCTCGCATTCTATTGGCTGTTCCGATCATAATTAATAATATAATTTGATCAGCCAATCGGATTGAACTTGAATCTGATTGGCTGATTGAATCAGCCAATCAGATTTTCATACCTTAATTCCGATTGGCTGATAGAATCCTATCAGCCAATCGGAATTCAAGGGACGCCATCTTGGATGACGTCACTTAAAGGTACAGTCATTTAGTCGTCGGATCAAGAAAGAAGAGGATGCTCCACGTCGGATGTATTCAGGATGCTGCCGCACCGCTCCAGATGGATGAACATAGAAGATGCCGCCTGGATCAAGACTTCTGATGGATGGAAGACCTCTTCTTTCCCCACTTGGATGAAGACTTCTGCCGGTCTGGATGTCCTCTTCTGCCCCATCGGATGAAGACTTCGGCCCGGCTGGGTGAACACGACTCAAGGTAGGGAGATCTTCAGGGGGGGTATTGTTAGATTTATTTAAGGGGGGTTTGGGTTAGAGTAGGGGTATGTGGGTGGTGGGTTGTAATGTGGGGGGGAGGGTATTGTGTTTTTTTTTACAGGCAAAAGAGCTGTTTTCTTTGGGGCATGCCCTGCAAAAGGCCATTTTAAGGGCTGGTAAGGTAATAGAGCTGTTAACTTTTGTAATTTAGTATAGGGTAGGGCATTTTTTTTATTTTGGGGGGCTTTGTTATTTTATTATGGGGCTTAGATTAGCTGTAATTAGTTTAAAATTGCCGGTCTGGATGTCCTCTTCTGCCCCATCAGATGAAGACTTCGGCCCGGCTGGGTGAACACGACTCAAGGTAGGGAGATCTTCAGGGGGGTAGTGTTAGGTTTATTTAAGGGGGGTTTGGGTTAGAGTAGGGGTATGTGGGTGGTGGGTTGTAATGTGGGGGGGTATTGTGTTTTTTTTACAGGCAAAAGAGCTGTTTTCTTTGGGGCATGCCCCGCAAAAGGCCCTTTTAAAGGCTGGTAAGTTAATAGAGCTGTTAACTTTTGTAATTTAGTATAGGGTAGGGCATTTTTTTATTTTGGGGGGCTTTGTTATTTTATTAGGGGGCTTAGATTAGGTGTAATTAGTTTAAAATTCTTGTAATATTTTTTTATTTTTTGTAATTTAGTGTTTTTTTTTTTGTAATTTAGTGGGCTTTTTTTTGTACTTTAGTTTATTTAATTGTAGATAATTGTAGGTACTTGTAGTTAATTTATTTAATGATAGTGTAGTGTTAGGTTTAATTGTAACTTAGGTTAGGATTTATTTTAAAGGTAATTTTGTAATTATTTTAACTAGGTAGCTATTAAATAGTCAATAACTATTTAATAGCTATTGTACCTAGCTAAAATAAATACAAAGTTGCCTGTAAAATAAATATAAATGCTAAAATAGCTACAATGTAACTATTAGTTATATTGTAGCTATATTAGGGTTTATTTTACAGGTAAGTATTTAGTTTTAAATAGGATTCATTTATTTAATTTATTTAATGATAGTGTAGTGTTAGGTGTAATTGTAACTTAGGTTAGGATTTATTTTACAGGTAAATTTGTATTTATTTTAGCTAGGTAGCTATTAAATAGTAATTAACTATTTAATAACTATTGTACCTAGTTAAAATAAATACAAAGTTGCCTGTAAAATAAATATAAATCCTAAAATAGCTACAATGTAACTATTAGTTATAATGCAGCTAGCATAGGCCTAGATTTAGAGTTGGGCGGTAGCCGTCAAAACCAGTGTTAGAGGCTCCTAACGCTGGTTTTTACCACCCTCTGGTATTTGGAGTCAGTCATTAAAGGGTCTAACGCTCACTTTTCAGCCGCGACTTTTCCATACCGCAGATCCCCTTACGTCAATTGCGTATCCTATCTTTTCAATGGGATCTTTCTAACTCCGGTATTTAGAGTCGTGGCTGAAGTGAGCGTTAGAAATCTAACGACAAAACTCCAGCCGCAGAAAAAAGTCAGTAGTTAAGAGCTTTCTGGGCTAACGCCGGTTTATAAAGCTCTTAACTACTGTGCTCTAAAGTACACTAACACCCATAAACTACCTATGTACCCCTAAACCGAGGTCTCCCCACATCGCCGCCACTCGATTAAATTTTTTTAACCCCTAATCTGCCGACCGCCACCTACGTTATACTTATGTACCCCTAATCTGCTGCCCCTAACACCGCCGACCCCTATATTATATTTATTAACCCCTAACCTGCCCCCCACAACGTCGCCGCCAGCTACCTACAATAATTGACCCCTAATATGCCGCTCCGTAAACCGCCGCTACCTACATTATCCCTATGTACCCCTAATCTGCTGCCCCTAACACCGCCGACCCCTATATTATATTTATTAACCCCTAATCTGCCCCCCTCAACATCGCCTCCACCTGCCTACACTTATTAACTCCTAATCTGCCGAGCGGACCGCACCGCTACTATAATAAAGTTATTAACCCCTAATCCGCCTCACTCCCGCCTCAATAACCCTATAATAAATAGTATTAACCCCTAATCTGCCCTCCCTAACATCGCCGACACCTAACTTCAAGTATTAACCCCTAATCTGCCGATCGGAGCTCACCGCTACTCTAATAAATTTTTTA
The DNA here is from genome assembly GCF_027579735.1 of Bombina bombina. NCBI lineage: Eukaryota > Metazoa > Chordata > Amphibia > Anura > Bombinatoridae > Bombina > Bombina bombina. The sequence goes on along the minus strand of NC_069503.1, from coordinate 1,025,300,626 downwards.
ACCCCTAAAGCTAATTCTAACCCTAAACCTAACACCCCCCTAAGTTAAATATAATTTTATTCTAACGAAATAAATCAACTCTTATTAAATAAATTATTCCTATTTAAATCTAAATACTTACCTGTAAAATAAACCCTAATATAGCTACAATATAAATTATAATTATATTGTAGCTATTTTAGGATTAATATTTATTTTACAGGCAACTTTGTATTTATTTTAACCAGGTACAATAGCTATTAAATAGTTAATAACTATTTAATAGTTACCTAGTTAAAATAATTACAAAATTACCTGTAAAATAAATCCTAACCTAAGTTACAATTAAACCTAACAGTACACTATCAATAAATAAATTAAATAAAATACCTACAATTACCTACAATTAAACCTAACACTACACTATAAATACATTAATTAAATACAATACCTACAAATAACTACAATTAAATAAACTAACTAAAGTACAAAAAATAAAAAAGAACTAAGTTACAAAAAATAATAAAATATTTACAAATATTAGAAAAATATTACAACAATTTTAAACTAATTACACCTACCCTAAGCCCCCTAATAAAATAACAAAGCCCCCCAAAATAAAAAAAATGCCCTACCCTATTCTAAATTAAAAAAGTTCAAAGCTCTTTTACCTTACCAGCCCTGAACAGGGCCCTTTGTGGGGCATGCCCCAAGAAATTCAGCTCTTTTGCCTGTAAAAAAACACATACAATACCCCCCCAACATTACAACCCACCACCCACATACCCCTAATCTAACCCAAATCCCCCTTAAATAAACCTAACACTAAGCCCCTGAAGATCATCCTACCTTATATTCACCTCACCGGGTATCATCGATCGCTCCTGGCTCCAAAATCTTCATCCAACCCAAGCGGGGGCTGGCAATCCATAATCCTGCGGCTGAAGAGGTCCAGAAGAGGCTCCAAAGTCTTCATCCTATCCGGGAAGAAGAGGCGATCCAGACCGGCAACCATCTTGATCCAAGCGGCATCTTCCATCTTCATCCGATGAGGAACGGCTCCATCGTGAAGACCTCCAGCGCGGATCAATCTTCTTCCGACGACGTCCAACTGAAGAATGACGGTTCCTTTAAGGGACGTCATCAGCCAATCGGAATTAAGGTAGGAAAATTCTGATTGACTGATGGAATCAGCCAATCAGAATCAAGTTCAATCCGATTGGCTGATCCGATCAGCCAAGCAGATTGAGCTCGCATTCTATTGGCTGATCGGAACAGCCAATAGAATGCGAGCTCAATCTGATTGGCTGATCTTCCTACCTTAATTCCTATCCTATCAGCCAATCGGAATTCGAGGGACGCCATCTTGGATGACGTCCCTTAAAGGAACCGTCATTCTTCAGTTGGACATCGTCGGAAGAAGATTGATCCGCGCTGGAGGTCTTCACGATGGAGCCGTTCCTCATCGGATGAAGATGGAAGATGCCGCTTGGATCAAGATGGTTGCCGGTCTGGATCGCCTCTTCTTCCCGGATAGGATGAAGACTTTGGAGCCTCTTCTGGACCTCTTCAGCCGCAGGATTATGGATCGCCAGCCCCCGCTTGGGTTGGATGAAGATTTTGGAGCCAGGATCGATTGGTGATACCCGGTGAGGTGAAGATAAGGTAGGAAGATCTTCAGGGGCTTAGTGTTAGGTTTATTTAAGGGGGGTTTGGGTTAGATTAGGGGTATGTGGGTGGTGGGTTGTAATGTTGGGGTTTTTTTTTTTTTTTTTTTTTTCAGGCAAAAGAGCTGAATTTCTTGGGGCATGCCCCGCAAAGGGCCCTGTTCAGGGCTGGTAAGGTAAAAGAGAATAGGGTAGGGCATTTTTTATTTTGGGGGGCTTTGTAATTTTATTAGGGGGCTTAGAGTAGGTGTAATTAGTTTAAAATTGTTGTAATATTTTTCTAATGTTTGTAAATATTTTTTTATTTTTTGTAACTTAGTTCTTTTTTATTTTTTGTACTTTAGTTAGTTTATTTCATTGTAGTTATTTGTAGGTATTGTATTTAATTAATGTATTGATAGTGTAGTGTAGTGTTAGGTTTAATTGTAGGTAGTTTATTTAATTTATTTATTGATAGTGTAGTGTTAGGTTTAATTGTAACTTAGGTTAGGATTTATTTTACAGGTAATTTTGTAATTATTTTAACTATTTTAGCTATTAAATAGTTCTTAACTATTTAATAGCTATTGTACCTGGTTAAAATAAATACAAAGTTACCTGTAAAATAAATATAAATCCTAAAATAGCTATAATATAATTATAATTTATATTGTAGCTATATTAGGGTTTATTTTACAGGTAAGTATTTAGCTTTAAATAGGAATAATTTATTTAATAAGAGTTAATTTATTTCGTTAGATTTAAATTATATTTAATTTAGGGGGGTGTTAGGGTTAAAGTTAGACTTAGCTTTAGGGGTTAATAAATTTATTAGAGTAGCGGTGAGCTCCTGTCAGCAGATAAGGGGTTAATACTTGAAGTTAGGTGTCGGCAATGTTAGGGAGGGCAGATTAGGGGTTAATACTATTTATTATAGGGTTATTGAGGCGGGAGTGAGGCGGATTAGGGGTTAATACATTTATTATAGTAGCGCTCAGGTCCGGTCGGCAGATTAGTGGTTAATAAGTGTAGTTCGGTGGAGGCGACGTTGGGGGCGGCAGATTAGGGGTTAATAAATATAATATAGGGGTCGGCGATGTTAGGGCAGCAGATTAGGGGTACATAGGGATAATGTAGGTGGCGGGGGTGTACGGAGCGGCAGATTAGGGGTTAAAAATAATATGCAGGGGCCAGCGATAGCGGGGGCGGCAGATTAGGGGTTAATAAGTGTAAGGTTAGGGGTGTTTAGACTCGGGGTTCATGTTAGGGTGTTAGGTGCAGACGTAGGAAGTGTTTCCACTTAGAAAACAATGGGGCTGCGTTAGGAGCTGAACGCAGCTTTTTTGCAGGTGTTAGGTTTTTTTTCAGCTCAAACTGCCCCATTGTTTTCTATGGGGGAATCGTGCATGAGCACGTTTTTGAAGCTGGCCGCGTCCGTAAGCACCGCTGGTATCGAGAGTTGAAGTTGCGGTAAATATGCTATACGCTCCTTTTTTGGAGCCTAACGCAGCCATTCTGTGAACTCTAAATACCAGCGGTATTTAAAAGGTGTGGCCAGAAAAAAGCCAGCGTAGCTAACGCACCCCTTTGGCCGCAGAACTCTAAATCTAGGCGATAGGGTTTATTTTACAGGTAAGTATTTAGTTTTAAATAGGATTCATTTATTTAACTATAGTAAATTTATTTTGTTTTATTTAAATTATATTTAAGTTAGGGGGTGTTAGGGTTAGGGTTAGACTTAGGTTTAGGGGTTAATAACCTTATTATAGTAGCGGCGACGTTGGGGGCGGGAGATTAGGGGTTAATAATTGTAGGTAGGTGGCGGCGATGTTAGGGAGGGCAGATTAGGGGTTAATAAAATGTATTATAGTGTTTGCGAGACGGGACTGCGGCGGTTTAGGGGTTTATACATTTATTATAGTGGAGGCGATTAACGGTCGGCAGATTAGGGATTAATACTTGTAGTTAGATTGCGGTGACGTTGGGGGGGGCAGATTAGGGGTTAATAACTATAATGTAGGGGTCGGGGATGTTAGGGACAGCAGAGTAGGGGTTAATAGCTATAATTTTAGGTTGCGGCGATATCAGGTTGGCAGATTAGGGGTTAATACTTGTAGTTAGATTGCGGCGACGTTGGGGGGGGGCAGATTAGGGGTTAATAACTATAATGTAGGGGTCGGCGATGTTAGGGACAGCAGATTAGGGGTTAATAGCTATAATGTAGGTGGCGGCGATATCCGGTCAGCAGATTAGGGGTTAATACTTGTAGTTAGATTGCGGCGACGTTGGGGGGGGCAGATTAGGGGTTAATAACTATAATGTAGGGGTCGGCGATGTTAGGGACAGCAGATTAGGGGTTAATAGCTATAATGTAGGTGGCGGCGATATCCGGTCAGCAGATTAGGGGTTAATACTTGTAGTTAGATTGCGGCAACGTTGGGGGGGCAGATTAGGGGTTAATAACTATAATGTAGGGGTCGGCGATGTTAGGGACAGCAGATTAGGGGTTAATAGCTATAATGTAGGTGGCGGCGATATCCGGTCAGCAGATTAGGGGTTAATAAGATAATGCAGGTGTCAGCGATAGCGGGGGCGGCAGATTAGGGGTTAATAAGTGTCAGATTAGGGGTGTTTAGAGACTCGGGGTACATGTTAGGGTGATAGGTGCAGACTTAGTGTTTCCCCATAGGAAACAATGGGGCTGGGGTGTTAGGTTTTTTTTCAGCCGAAACTCCCATTGTTTCCTATGGGGAAATGCCGAATTTTACCGAGCTAATTCGGATTATTATGAGATACGGCAGCTATTTCGGATTCATTCGGTAGATTCGGAAGTATTTTAATTCGGAAATTCGAATCGATCCGAATCTCCGAATTTACCGAATTTTCCGAATTTCCGAATAAATCCGAAATGAACCGCACATGTCTACCACACAGGAGGGAGATATTATGTGTTCAATAGGGACTTCAAAGGAATCACTTGAGTGAGGGAACTGACGGAAAAGGGCGTCCGCCTTCTTGTTCTTGGTCCCAGGAAGATAAGAGACCACAAAGTTAAAATGGGAAAAGAACAAGGCCCACCTGGCCTGTCAAGGATTGAGTTGATGAGCGGTCTCTAAGTAAGTCAGATTCTTGTGGTCGGTGAGAATCTGAATGGGATTGGTGGTACCCAATGATGCCATTCAGTCAAAGTCATCTTAATGGCAAGGAGTTCACAATTACCCCCATCATAATTTCTCTCTGCAGGAGTAAAGCGTTTAGAGAAAAAGGCTACAGGGTGTGACTTGGAAGTCAAAGGATCCCTCTGGGTTAAAACTGCTCCAGCCCCTATCTCGGAGGCCTCAACCTCTAAAGTGAATGGATTAGAACTGCTCCATCCCCTATCTCGGAGGCATCAACCTCTAAAGTGAACTGTCTGGATCAGGATGACGGAGCACAGGAGCAGAACAGAAAGCCTTTTTCAGATTAGAGAAGGCATTTATGGCTTCAAGAGGCTAATGTTTACAGTCCTTGTTCTATTTTTTCAATTCAGTGAGTGGAGCGACTGTTTGAGAAAAGTTCTTTATAAACTTGCGGTAATAATTGGAGAACCCCAAGAATCTCTGTAGTTCTTTTAGTGAAGTGGGTTGAGGCCATTGTAAAACTACAGTGAGTTTAGCAGGATTCATGGCAAAACCCTCCATCGAGATGACATAATCTAGGAACTGGATCTGAACTTGGTCAAACTCACAGTTTTCTAGCTTGGCTACCAAAGAATATTCAAATCCCTCATAGAACAAATCACAATGTGCACATGCATGTTATTGAGTTTGACATGAGAATCAGTATAGACCCTAGCATGTATCAATGTACATTGTATACCCACATGGACATATATCTGATTGTACTAATCCCTCTCATCATTTGACTCCTCCACAGAACCTCCTGTCCTGAGGATAAAAACAGCCATGCCACCACTACCACCACCACCACCAGTTTTCAGGCAACTGCAAGAACAGTATGCTCCCAGGCATGAGCATGGTTGGATGGCTTCAGTTGAGGACCCGGGAATGATGCCACCCCCATTGCCATATGACCCCTGGCAAGATTCCTGGCCAGAGGAATATTCTTCTTTTCGCTTTGAGGGGGAGCCAAGACAGCCACAAAGGGTCCATGTATTTACCCCCCACAACACAATCTCATGGCAGTCATGGATTTTACCCAAAGACTATGTCACAAGAAGTGCCAATTGGACAGGCTGAGTGGTCACACACTGGTCATCAGTGGGACTATCAATCAACCATGAGATCTCCACCATCCTCATCACTTGGGCGAGCTCCACCATCCTCATCACTTGGGGGAGTTCCACCATCCTCATCACTTGGGCGAGTTCCACCATCCTCATAACTTGGGTGAGTTTCACCATCCTCATCACTTGGGCGAGCTCCACCATCTGCAGATGAAAATATAGCAGAAACTACTCAAGCACCATCAGATGCAGCTGAACCTGCCCCACCAGAACCAGCAGATGCAGCTGAACCTGCCCCACCAGAATCAGCAGATGCAGCTGAACCTGCCCCACCAGAACCAGCAGATGCAGCTGAGCCTGCCCCACCAGAACCATCAGATGCAGGTGACCCTGCACCTCAAGCAACTAGAAGCCCTGCTGCTCAAGAGCATGTGGATGCATTGTATTCTCCCCTCGGTGAGGAATACATTGCACTCCAGAGGAGGCTCATAACAAGCACTGAGAGCATACAAAGAGGCCAAAAAAGGTTCTTCAGGAGCCAAGAGAGGTTCTTCAGGAACCAAGAGAATTTACACAAATGTAGCATAGAGCTGCAAAGAGACATGGCAGCATCATTAAGTGCAAGTGTTCAAAACCAGTCACAGATGATGTGAATTCTGTCTGATATGCAGATGGACAATATATGGAGAGAACAAAATCAACTCTTGGGTGTGTTGGTTGAGAAATTTACACACCAGCAGGACACTACCTCCAGCCTATCATCTGTTGCCAGCACACCAGCAGAAACACTAGAATCTGCTAGAACAAAGAGAACAAGGTGATCCACTACAGGCACCTCAGCTCCCTCATCTAAAAAGCCCAAGAAAAATAAATGTTATAGTTCACCATAAACATTGTCCATTGTTATTTACCATGTAATTGTCATACATATCAAAGTGATGTGTGTTTTTTACACTAATATTGTTAAAACATGATAATATGACTTGTGTTGAAATAGCCAAACAAAACAGGTGAGATTATCATGTTTATGACCTATTCATGTACTATAACTGACATCACATAGTTGTGTATGAAGGGTACATATAGAAATATTCACTTATAAGATGTAAATCAAGGTTTCTCACATCCAATATAAATTGACACATGGGTATATATATAAATAATAATGTATTTACAGAAGGTGTGAACATAAGGTATAAACATTAATTTTCATTCTTCTTAAAAATGATAGTCAAGAACTCATAGTGACCTAAACATGAATTAAACAATGATACATTTTCAGTAATTAGGGTGGTTAAGGGAAGGGGGGGTGGGATGTAGTAGTTTCCCTTACATGCAGTTGAAATCCGCAGTATGTAAGACATGATATTTGATATATACACATGCAATGGTTGGTGAGGTACAGTCAAACATCATAATACATGTGAATGTTACGGTTTACTGAACTTATGAACAAGTAACTTACAGGTAAAGTATTCAAAGATGACAAAGTCCCTCACTTCATTCACCCTCAGTGTCCCCCTGTCCACATCCTCAGGTACAGGAACCAGCTGCTGATCTTGGTCTGGTTCTATGTCCCCAATATACATGTGTCCACAACAATGTTATGTAGAATACAACATGCATTGACAATGGAACACACTTTGTTGGGGTTATACTGTAAAGCTCCGTCTGTCAAATCCAGACACCTGAATCTGGTTTTGAGTAGGCCAAAGTTCCTTTCTATTACATTTTGGGTACGTATGTGGGCCTCCTGGTACCTGAGTTGTGGCTCTGTAAGGGGGTGTGCCAAGGGGGTTAACAGCCATGGTCTGCAACCGTACCCTGCGTTATCTGTCATGTAACATATGTATTCTGATTACTACAGGTTCATCATGTGCTTAAAGGGACATAACATTTCATTTAAAAGATATATTTTTCAAAAACATTAAATTGGTGCATTGCAAGCAATATACTTTTATGCCAGGATTAGTCTAGACAAAATTCTATTTTCATGATTCAGATAGAACATGCCATTTTAAGAAAATGTCCTTTTAAGTGAAACACTATTTATAGTATACTGTCCCTTTAAAGGGACATGAAATACACATTTCTTCTTTCATGAGTTAGAAAGAACCTGCAATTGTATTCAACTTTATAATTTACTTCTATTATGTAATTTGCTCCATTCTCTTGATATCATTTGCTGACAAGCATTTTGAGATATGCTCATTAGCTGATGATTGGTGGCTGCACATAAATGCCTCATGTGATTGGCTCATCTATGTGCATTGCTATTTCTTCAACAAAGGATATCTAAAGAATGAATCAAATTAGATAATAGAAGTAAATTGTAATGTTGTTTAACATTGTATTCTCTATCTGAAACAAGACATAATTATTTTGTGTTTAGTGTCCCTTTAGTAGAATAATACAGACAGAATGAAGGTAGTGCATACTCACCAAGCAGCCAACCTCCTGAGAGTGTTCCAGAATCAAAAAGCTGGAATAAGGAGGTCTGGAGCAGGATGTAGGAATCAGGGGCACTCCCTGGAAAGCCTGCATACACATGTGTGAATTTCAGAGTGGTATTGCAGACCATCTGGCAATTCAAGGAGTAAACCCTTTCCTGTTAATATAGAGGAATGGCTCCTCATGTGGGGCCACGATACGCACATGTGTGCAATCTATTGCCCCCATGACATTGGGAATGCCCCCCAGTCGATAGAAGCCTTGTTTAAGACTGTTCCATTCCTGGGGGATACAGGGGAAATGAATGTATTGCTTTGTCTGGTTATCTAGAGCAGTCAAAACCTCCCCTAGGAGCCTGGAGAAGGTGGAATGCACTAGGCCAGACACAAGGACCTCTGTTGACTGGAATGAGCCAGATGCCAGGAAGTGTACAACACACAACAACTTCTGCATACCAGTCAGAGCTCGGTTCCTATTCGCTTGAGGGTTAATATCATCCTTCAAGACCTCATATATGTCAATGAGGCTTGCAGAAGTCAAGCGATACTTTTCCCTGACCTCCACATCTGTAATTCCGAACAGGGTGACCCTAACCCTGTGTATCCTTGGTGCCCTTGTTCTTCCCCTCTGCTGATGCCGATGTCTTATAGGCCCTGCTGGCCTATGACCAGCTGCAGCAACAACAGCAGCAGGGGCAGCACCAGGAACAGGGACAGCAGCAGGAGGAGCAGGGACAGCAGCAGCAGGAGTAGGGACGGCTACAGCACCATGACCAGGGACCTCAGCTGCAACTATATCAGCAGCAGGTATATCCTCCACTGCAGCAGCAGGCATATCCTCCACAACAGGGGCTTGTAGGGCTTCCAGCACCCCTTGTGCCCCACGATGCTGTCTCTCTAGATATTGTAGGTAAAGCAGGGGAAACATGGTGGCTAATGAGGGTGTGCATTGACAGGTCTTTTAAGACTGCAGGTGAGAGGTGATTGGTTTGACACACTTGCAGGGGCAGGAAGAATAAATGCTTAGAAGAGGTTTAACTGTTTGAGATTTGCAGCTGATATGTATGTGATTGCGCATGCGTTTGTTATGCCTTCAGGGAGTTACGTTGCTTTTTTAGTCAGTGCAAGGGTTACTGCGCCTGCAATTTGTGGCAAGATGAGAATGGAGTAGATTTTCTGAATTCTGCCCGCGTAAGTCCTTACGCTGCATATTGGATACCAAATTCCGCGGCTTTTCTATGTTAGTCTATGGGTAAAAAAATACGGCCGAAGGGTGAAATATACACGCGTAACTTGTATGCTATGCTGTATATGTAATACCAAAATCGCATAAAATCTAGCAGCGGAGGATTTTTGCGGGCGATGCTGCATATGTAATGGAGCCCCCTAAACATAATTTTTCTTTAGAAGAACATTCTGATGCAAAAAAGAGGCGAAATGAGAGACTTAAAAAAGATATAATAATTTAACTGATGAAGAAAGGGCCCATTTACGGAAAGCAAATGCAGATCAGAAAAGAAAAGAGAGAGCAAATATGACAGAAAATCAAAGACATCAAGAACAACAAAGAAATGTATTTGCTCATAGAATAGAACATGCACAAAATGTAGTATCTCAAACAAAAAAACAGCACAGCATAAGCAATACAGAAAGGGAACGTAAAAGGAAAGTGCAATTCGTGCTCAACGCCATCGTACATATTTTGCAGAACATACTCAGCACATTGCTGCAATTGAGAGATATAATGATTAATTTGATCATCATAACTATGGAGAGCTAAATGTTATATGCACCAATTGTGATGCACTACATTTTCCAAAAGAGGAAACCATCAGACAAACTATTTAGTCAATGCTGCAGCAAAGGAAAAGTAATTATTGAACCTAATAAAATCCTCCTTTAACACAAAGCCTAATGACAGGAACTCATAAACATTCAATAAACTTCACAAAAACATTAGATCTTTAAATAATTCTTTAGCATTTGCTTCAATGTGGGCGAAAATTGCTCCTCCTCCCGGTTATGGGCCTTACTGCTTTAGAATTAATGGACAAATTTATCACAGAACTGGATCACTTCATCCTTCCAATGAAAATAACCGAAAATTCGCACAACTATATATTCTTGATCCTGATGATGCTGTACAACAGCATCTTATGATTAATTAAAATGCTAATTGCAACCCGGAACTAACGACTGAGTAGAGTTCTTTTATGGCTTTAAACAATCTTTTTGCCGAAGCATGCAACATGTTGTATTTAGTAGACCAGGAATGCTTAGAAGATGCATCTTGAAATAGTGTTACATCTGCAGATGTGACCATGGCAATAGTACAACGTACTAATAGTTCAACGTTGATACAATGCTCCTCGCTGTAATGAGGTAGCTATTATTTTCAAAATGCAGATGGTGAACCTCCTCTTGAGCGAGATCTTATTATTCATTGTCGAAGTCCTAACAAATAAAAAACAACAGAAGGATAAGCATTTTAGATCCAAATTTGGAGCCAATGTTGTATCCACTTCTTTTCCCTTTTGAGGATCAAAGTTGTTCACCTAAAATGAAACTTGATTACAACTCTACTACTGTAAGAAATATAAGAACTCAATCCTTAGTAAAGCCAAGAGAAGGGGTCTCACAAATGCAATTTTATGGGTACATGCTTTCCATTTGGCACGAGTTTAGCCCATTTGTGATGCATACGTTAAGACAGAGGGTAATCGTTTAAACTATGTTAGACAAAATCAGTCAATATAGAGAGTTGAAAAGTATACAGGTCTTATGGACCATCTTTAAAATGTATCTGCAGAACAGGGCTTACTTCCAGGCAAAGCAGTTATACTTCTACATTCCAAGGTAGTCCAAGAAACATGGTACAGAATTACTAAGATGTGATGGCTATTGTTAGGAAGTATGGGAAGCCTGATTTTTTCATAACAATGACATGTAACCCGAAATGGTCTGAAATGGTTGTTAATCTCATAGAAGGTCAAGCAGTTGAATTTCGCCCTGATTTAGTGGCCAGAGTTTTTCATTTAAAACTTCAAGAACTTCTTGATGACATCACAAAGAAACATGTTTTGGGTAAGCCAGCTGCCAAAGTTCATTTTATGAAATTTCAGAAACGTGGATTACCTCATGTACATATTTTGCTTATTTTATCTGTAGAAGATAAGCCTAAAAATGCTGAAGTAATTGATAGCTTTATTTCTGCAGAAATACCTGACATTGAAGTCCATCTGCAATTGTAACTAAGCACATGATACATGGGCCCTGTGGGCAACATAATCTAAGATCCCCATGTATGGTTAGTGGTGTTTGCTCTAAGCAATTTCCAAAATCCTTCCAGGAAGAAACTTTGATAAATGTAGATGGGTATCCACGTTACAAGAGATAAAAAAAAACTGTTTCTTTTGAAATAAATGGAAAAACAATTGATAACTCTTGGGTTGTACCATACAAACCATATTTGACATTATAATACAACTGCCATATTAACATAGAAAGTTGTGCTTCCATAAAAAGTGTAAAGTACATATTCAAATATATTTATAAAGGACATGACTGTGCTAATATAGCAATTAAAGAACATGAAATTCTTTTTCATGATGATATAACTTCTTTTATGGAATCTCAATATGTTAGTGCTCCAGAAGCAGCATGGCGGCTTTTTGGTTTCAATATGCACCATCAATCGCATACCATCGTGCGATTACAAATTCACCTTCCTGGAGAACAGTCGGTATAGTTTACTGAAAATAATATTGAAACTGCTGTAGAAAGTACACAATTAAGAGACCCAACTTTGACTGCTTGATTTAAGTTAAACCAAGAAGATCTGTCAGCTCATGCATTTCTTTACTCTGATATTTCTCAGCATTTTGTTGTCAAAAGACAACAAAATGGAAAAAAAAGAGTACAAGATTGAGCAAGTAACACCATTGGTCGCATGTACTCTGTAAATTTAACTTCAGATGTTGAGAGATTTTGTTTAAGTACAAATAAAAACTCTTTGAAGACTTTTCAAGACAACCTGGTCACACACCAGACTGTCAAAATTGTTTAAATTATGCACTTAGAGATATTCAGGGTATCTTGATTGTTAATGGTAAAATTTGTCAGGATTTTGGTTTACCAAATCCTCCAAACAATTTACCAGAAAATCCCAGAGACCTCTATGATGCTGCTTTTGAAAGTTATACAAATGAAGGTCTTCACTACCACTTTGTTGAGGGCATTTAGAGGAAACAGTGAGGTAGAATTACCAGTTACTTTAACAGGTATTGCGGCAAATTTGCTTGAAGGTGGATGAACATACCACTCGCAGTTTAAGTTCCCAGTTCCTTTTTTGGATACTTCAACCTCTTCCATAAGGCAAACCTCTAATGGTGCGCAAATGATTCGTACAGCAAAGATTTTTATTTGGGATGAATCTACCATGTCTTCCAGTGATGCACTCAGATGCGTCAATAAACTCCTTCAAGAGCTGATGAATAACAACAAACCTTTTGGAGGAAAAACAATTCTGCTCAGAGCTGATTTCAGACAAACTCTTCCTGTTCTTTCATATGGAAGTAGATCAGCTATAGTTGAAGCAAACATACAATTCAATCCACTCTGACATAAGTTTAAGCTTTTGAAGCTGACAAATTATGTAAGATCTGTTGATCCTGAGTTTAGCTCTTGGCTTCTAAAGCTTGGAGTTGTCATACTCACAAACGAGCATGGCTTTCATGAAGATATCTTTGAAATTCCATCTCAAATGCTCTGCAAAGACTCCATTGTAAAGGAGATTTTTGGTGAACAGTAAAAAGATTCTGATGCTTTTAAGTTTGCCAAGATGGCAATTTTATGTCCAAAAAAATCGTGACGTTGACAAGATCAATGAAGAAGTTTGTTAGAGGGTGAAACCTCTACTTATTTAAGCACTGATTCTATTGATGATGAATCACAGGAAGACAGGGATAATTACCCAGTTGAGTTTTTAAATGAATTGGCTACTTCTGGAATTCCAGTTCATAAACTTGATCTTAAAATTGGCAGTATTATTATGCTTTTGCGTAACCTTAATGCTAAGAGAGGTCTCTGTAATGGCACCAGATTGGTTGTGAAAGCTTTGCGGCAAAACTTAATTATTGCTCTGCTCAAGTAGTAACAGGTACCGCTGAAGAGCAAAATGGCTTTATTCCTCTAATAGATTTAGCCCCAAGTAATACAGAAATTCCTTTTATATTAGAAGACAATTTCCTGTTAAATTGGCATTCACTATGACTTTTAGCAAGTCTCAAGGTCAGACTGTAGAGTTGGCATCAATTTGCCTGAACCTGTTTTCAGCCATGGTAAAAAGCACTGCTGATGTAAAAGTTAGTCAAAGATGGACAAGAAAAATGCTACTTATTAACAGGAAGTGAAGCATGTTGGTCTACAAAGAAATATACTCAAAGTAGACTAAATTAGAAAAGCAGCAATTTGGATATATTTAGGACAGCAGTCAGCCCAAATAGGGTGTTGCTGCACCTGTAGCTTTTATATATATATATATATATATATATATATATATATATATATATATATATATATATATAGTCCATATGTACAAAGTGTGACAGCACCACAGTACAATCTTGCTTCTTAAAGGTGAAAAATTATTTTTATTAAGGTACAACAACCATAGAAAGGCGACGATTCGGACCTACATGGTCCTTATTCATGCATAGTTAAAAGACAATTGAATAGACATTTAAAAAGGGTATCTGAACCAATCAGGGTTTGGTGCTGTAAACTAATTGGTTTAACTCATACCTGTCCAGGTATTCCAATTTTCATTACCTTAGAGCCCCCCTAGTGGCACCAGAACACATAACATATTAAAAAAATCTCATAAAAACAAATACAAATCATAATCCCTATTCAAACCATAAGGGTGAAAGGTGTTCAGACGTTTAATCCACCATACTTATTTTTGCTTCAATTTGAATTCCCTATTGCCCCCTCTTCTATGTATGGGGATATGGTCTATGATTTGAAAGCGGAGTTGGCTAACTGTGTGTCCCATATGTGTGAAATGTGCAGAAACTGGCAATGACAGATCTTTTGATTTAATAGAGGCCATATGTTGGCGAAACCTATCCCTGGCGGCCTGGGTGGTCTCGCCAATGTAACAAAGCCCACATGGGCATTTAAGTAAATAAATTACATAGTTAGTCTGACATGTGTACAATCCATTTATAGTGTATTGTTTCCTTTGATCATTCTGTGCCAGGTATTTACCTTTTATTATAGAATTACATTGAGCACAATGAAGACAGGGGTAGCATCCCTTGTTTGGTGCACTAAGATAATTTAGCAGTACCTACATCAGCACTAACAATATTATCCCTAAGATTTTTAACCCTTCTATATGAAGGCATAGGGGGTAGTTTGAAAGATTCGACTTCTGGATTATATTTTGACAGTAAGTGCTAATATTTCCTTACTATTCTGAAGACATCACTACTCAAATTACTGTATTCCATTGAGAAAACCAGTCTATTAGATCCATTTACTGTGCTATTTTTATGATGTTTTTTGGCTTGGTTTTTTGAGTTTTTTCTAACTCCTCAATACTCCTGGCAACTATTTCTTCTGGATATCCTCTTTGGATAAATGTATTGCCCATAGATCTAAATCTTTCTGGCAATATCTCCTGATCCTGGACTATTCTCTTTATGCGCAATAGCTGGCTCCTGGGTATAGATTTGAACACAGTTTCTGGGTGAAAACTTTCATATCTTAACAATGTGTTCCTATCCGTTGGTTTAGTATAGAGATCAGTGCTCAACTTTGTACCCTGCTTGTACACAGTAGTCTCCAGAAAATTAACCTGTTGACTAGAATATGTGAGTGTAAACCTAATGCCCACCATAGAGGCATTGATGTCCTCAACAAACTGTAGTAAGACTCCAATGAGCCCCCCATATGCCAAAGATATTGTCTATATATCTTAACCAGAGCTTACAGCTGCTGATGAATGGCTGACTATTATAGACAAATTTGTTCTCAAAGCCACTCATGAACAAATTGGCATATGAGGGGGCTACATTGGAGTCCATAGCTGTCCCCTGTTTTTGCATATAATATGTATCCTGAAAAAGGAAGTAATTACAATACAATATCAATCTCAACATGTCATCAACAAAATCAATCTGGGATAGATTATATAGTTTGCTTTCATTTAAGAAGCTTTTAATAGTGGTTAAACCAGCCTCATGTGGAATTGAGGTATAAAGATTTACTACATCAAGTGTAAAGATTAAACATGTATCCTCTATTTCAACCCCTGCAAGTTTTTAAAAAAATAATTTGTGTCTTTAATAATTTGTGTCACCGATCGGTCCTGGCTCCGATATCTTCATCCAACCCAAGCGGGGGCTAGACATCCACTGAAGAAGTCCAGAAGAGGGTCCAAAGTCTTCCTCCTATCCGGCAAGAAGAGGACATCCGGACCGGCAAACATCTTCATCCAAGCGGCATGTTCGATCTTCTTCCATCCGGTGCGGAGCGGGTCCATGTTGAAGCAGCCGACGCGGATCCATCCTCTTCTTCCGGCGTCTCCCGACGAATGACGGTTCCTTTAAGGGACGTCATCCAAGATGGCGTTCCTCGAATTCCGATTGGCTGATAGGATTCTATCAGCCAATCGGAATTAAGGTAGGAATATTCTGATTTGCTGATGGAATCAGCCAATCAGAATCAAATTCAATCCGATTGGCTGATTTGATCAGCCAATCAGATTGAGCTCGCATTCTATTGGCTGTTCCGATCAGCCAATAGAATGCGAGCTCAATCTGATTGGATCAGCCAATCGGATTGAACTTGATTCTGATTGGCTGATTCCATCAGCCAATCAGAATATTCCTACCTTAATTCCGATTGGCTGATAGAATCCTATCAGCCAATCGGAATTCGAGGGACGCCATCTTGGATGACGTCCCTTAAAGGAACCGTCATTCGTCGGGAGACGCCGGAAGAAGAGGATGGATCCGCGTTGGCTGCTTCAACATGGACCCGCTCCGCACCGGATGGAAGAAGATCGAAGATGCCGCTTGGATGAAGATGTTTGCCGGTCCAGATGTCCTCTTCTTGCCGGATAGGAGGAAGACTTTGGACCCTCTTCTGGACTTCTTCAGTGGATGTCTAGCCCCCGCTTGGGTTGGATGAAGATATCGGAGCCAGGACCGATCGGTGATACCCGGTGAGGTGAAGACAAGGTAGGAAGATCTTCAGGGGCTTAGTGTTAGGTTTATTTAAGGGGGGTTTGGGTTAGATTAGGGGTATGTGGGTGGTGGGTTGTAATGTTGGGGGGGGGGTATTGTATGTTTTTTTTTACAGGCAAAAGAGCTGATTTTCTTGGGGCATGCCCCGCAAAGGGCCCTGTTCAGGGCTGGCAAGGTAAAAGAGCTTTTAAATTTATTAATTTAGAATAGGGTAGGGCATTTTTTTATTTTGGGGGTCTTTGTTATTTTATTAGGGGGCTTAGAGTAGGTGTAATTAGTTTAAAATTGTTGTAATATTTTTCTTATGTTTGTAAATATTTTTTTATTTTTTGTAACTTAGTTCTTTTTTATTTTTTGTACTTTAGCTAGTTTATTTAATTGTAGTTATTTGTAGAAATTGTATTTAATTTATTTATTGATAGTGTAGTGTTAGGTTTTATTGTAGGTAATTGTAGGTATTTTATTTAATTAATTTATTGATAGGGTAGTGTTAGGTTTAATTATAACTTAGGTTAGGACTTATTTTACAGGTAATTTTGTTATTATTTTAACTAGGTAACTATTAAATAGTTATTAACTATTTAATAGCTATTGTACCTAGTTAAAATAATTACAAAGTTGCCTGTAAAATAAATATTAATCCTAAAATAGCTATAATATAATTATAATTTATATTGTAGCTATATTAGGGTTTATTTTACAGGTAAGTATTTAGCTTTAAATAGGAATAATTTATTTAATAAGAGTTAATTAATTTCGTTAGATTTAAATTATATTTAACTTAGGGGGGTGTTAGTGTTAGGGTTAGACTTAGCTTTAGGGGATAATACATTTATTAGAATAGCGGTGAGCTCCGGTCGTCAGATTAGGGGTTAATAATTGAAGTTAGGTGTCGGCGATGTTAGGGAGGGCAGATTAGGGGTTAATACTATTTATGATAGGGTTAGTGAGGCGGATTAGGGGTTAATAACTTTATTATAGTAGCGCTCAGGTCCGCTCGGCAGATTAGGGGTTAATAAGTGTAGGCAGGTGTGGGCGACGTTGAGGGGGGCAGATTAGGGGTTAATAAATATAATATAGGGGTCGGCGGTGTTAGGGGCAGCAGATTAGGGGTACATAAGGATAATGTAGGTGGCGGCGCTTTGCGGTCGGCAGATTATGGGTTAATTATTGTAAGTAGCTGGAGGCGACGTTGAGGGGGGCAGGTTAGGGGTTAATAAATATAATACAGGGGTCAGCGGTGTTAGGGGCAGCAGATTAGGGGTACATAAGGATAACGTAGGTGGCGGTCGGCAGATTAGGGGTTAAATTTTTTTTATCGAGTTGCGGCGATGTTGGGGGACTTCAGTTTAGGGGTACATAGGTAGTTTATGGGTGTTAGTGTACTTTAGGGTACAGTAGTTAAGAGCTTTATGAACCGGCGTTAGCCCAGAAAGCTCTTAACTCCTGCTTTTTTTCGGCGGCTGGAGTTTTGTCGTTAGAGCTCTAACGCTCACTTCAGAAACGACTCTAAATACCGGCGTTAGAAAGATCCCATTGAAAAGATAGGATACGCAATTGGCGTAGGGGGATCTGCGGTATGGAAAAGTCGCGGCTGAAAAGTGAGCGTTAGACCCTTACCTACACGAATCCAAATACCGGCGGTAGCCTAAAACCTGCGTTAGGAGCCTCTAACGCTGGTTTTCACGGCTAACGCCAAACTCCAAATCTAGGCCTAAGATAGCTACAATCTAACTAATAGTTACATTGTATCTATCTTAGGGTTTATTTTTATTTTACAGGCAAGTTTGTATTTATTTTAACTAGGTAGAATAGTTATTAACTATTTAATAACTACCTAGTTAAGATAAATACAAAAGTACCTGTAAAATAAAACCTAACCTAAGTTACAATTACACCTAACACTACACTATAATAAAATTAATTATCTAAATTAACTACAATTAAATAAAATTAAATAAAATTATCTAAAGTACAAACCCCCCCACTAAATTACAGAAAATAATAAAATAATTACAAGATTTTTAAACTAACTACACCTAATCTAATCTAATCTAATCTAATAAAATAAAAAAAGCCCCCCCAAAATAATAAAAAGCCCTACCCTATACTAAATTACAAATAGCCCTTAAAAGGGCTTTTTGCGGGGCATTGCCCCAAAGTAATCAGCTCTTTTACCTGAAAAAAGTACAATACCCCCCCAACATTAAAACCCACCACTCACACACCCAACCCTTCTCTAAAACCCACCCAATACCCCCTTAAAAAAAACTAAAACTAACCCCTTGAAGATCACCTTACCTTGAGAAGTCTTCACCCAACAGGGCCGAAGTCCTCAACAAAGTTGGGCGAAGTGGTCCTCCAGATGAGCAGAAGTCTTCATCCAAGCCGGGCAGAAGAGGTCCTCCAGATGGGCAGAAGTCTTCATCTAGATGGCATCTTCTATATTCATCCATCCGGCGCGGAGCGGCTCCATCTTCAAGACATCCGAACGGAGCATCCTCTTCTTTCAACGTCTTCAAACAGAATGAAGGTTCCTTTAAATGACGTCATCCAAGATGGCGTCCCTTCAATTCCGATTGGCTGATAGAATTCTATCAGCCAATCTGAATTAAGGTAGGAAAAATCCTATTGGTTGATGCAATCAGCCAATAGGATTGAGATTGCATTCTATTGGCTGATTGGAACAGCCAATAGCATGCAAGCTCAATCCTATTGGCTGATTGGATCAGCTAATAGGATTAAACTTCAATCCTATTGGCTGATTGCATCAACCAATAGGATTTTTCCTACCTTAATTCCGATTGGCTGATAGAATTCTATCAGCCAATTGGAATTGAAGGGACGCCATCTTGGATGACATCATTTAAAGGAACGTTCATTCTGTTTGAAGACGTCAAAAGAAGAGGATGCGCTGCGTCGGATGTCTTGAAGATGGAGCCACTCCGCGCCAGATGGATGAAGATAGAAGATGCTGTCTGGATGAAGACTTCTGCCCATCTGGAGGACCTCTTCTGCCCGGCTTGGATGAAGACTTCTGCCCGTCTGGAGGACCACTTCGCCTGGCTTCGTTGAGGACTTTGGCCCGGTTGGGTGAAGACTTCTCAAGGTAAGGGGATCTTCAAGGGTTGGTATTAGGTTATTTTAAGGGGGGATTGGGTGGGTTTTAGAATAGGGTTGGGTGTGTGAGTGGTGGGTTTTAATGTTGGGGGGATGGGTATTCTTCTTCTTTTTTCAGGTAAAAGAGCTGATTACTTTGGGGCCCTGCAAAAAGCACTTTTAAGGGCTATTTGTAATTTAGTGTAGGGTAGGGCTTTTTTATTTTGTGGGGCTTTTTTATTTTGTTAGGGGGATTAGATTAGGTGTAATTAGTTTAAAAATCGTATTTTATTATTTTCTGTAATTTAGTATTTTTTTTTTGTGCTTTAGATAAATGTATTTAATTTTATTTAATTGTAGTTAATTGTAGGTAATGTAGGTAATTAATTTAATTATAGTGTAGTGTTAGGTGTAATTGTAACTTAGGTTAGGTTTTATTTTACAGGTACTTTTGTATTTATTTTAACTAGGTAGTTATTAAATAGTTAATAACTATTTAATAACTATTGTAGCTAGTTAAAATAAATACAAAATTGCCTGTAAAATAAAAATAAATCCTAAGCTAGCTACAATGTAACTATTAGTTATATTGTAGCTATCTTAGGGTTTATTTTATAGGTAAGTATTTCGTTTTAAATAGGAATAATTTATTTAGATTTATTTAAATTATATTTAAGTTAGGGGGTGGGTTAGACTTAGGTTTAGGGGTTAATAAATTTAATATAGTGGCGGTGGTGTAGGGGGGCAGATTAGAGGTTAATAAATATAATGTAGGTGGCGGTGGGCTCCGGGAGCAGCGGTTTAGGGGTTAAACACTTTTAGTTGTTGCGGGGGCCGTGAGCGGCGGTTTAGGGGTTAATACATTTATTAGAGTGGCGGTGGGCTCTGGGAGCGGCAGTTTAGAGGTTAATAAGTATAATATAGGTGGCGGCAGTATAGGGGGGAGCAGATTAGGGGTGTTTAGACTCGGGGTACATGTTAGGGTGTTAGGTGTAAACATTACCATAGGAATCAATGGGATATCGGGCAGCAACTAACATGAGCTTTCGCTGCTTTCAGACTCCCATTTATTCCTGTGGCATCCGCCGCCTCCAGGGCGGCGGATTGAAAACCAGGTACGCTGGACCGGAATAGTGCCAAGCATACCTGCTATTTATTTGATAACTAGCAAAAGTAGTCAGATTGTGCCGAACTTGCATTCGGAACATCTGGAGTGATGCAAGCATCGATTTGTGTCGGACTGAGTCCGGCGGATCGTATGTTACGTCAGTAAATTCTACTTTTGCCGGTCTGTAGGGTTTGATAACTAAGGCGAATCAGGCTTGCCACAAATACGCTGCGGAATTCCAGCGTATTTGCAGTTGATGGCTTGATAAGTAGATGCCTCTGTCTAAATCATACAACTTTAATTTTAACTGTACTGTCCTTTTTTGTACATGTTCTCAAAGCGCTAGCTAAGTCAAGGTACTGATAAAGTATTAGGTAGAATGTTATTTAGCACAACTGAAATTCAGTAAAAAAAAAAAAAAATACAAAACATATTAACCACCTGCCAAACATTTGCACAAAACATTGGGAAGTTTTAAACCTTAAATCACCCGAGTGTTGCTAAGGATAAAATGTCATATTATAAAATTCTCATACTACAGCCCTGTCTTCACCATAATATTCATAGACCCAAACATTATTATTTTTATTTTTTACCAAATGACAATGTCCATCTTCAGATGAAAGCTCTAGAAAGCAAGCATAATATTTCTAACAACATAATACCGTCTCAGTAACAATGCAAGTTAAAAAAAATGATGATAGAATTTATTGACTTAAACATTTTAAGTATGTGTTTCATTTTCATTTAATTATCTACACTACGTGTTCTTTTAAAAAGCTGACAGACTGAAGCAGTTACTACTCTTATTAATGAGAATACGCTTGTGAGAGAAAAAACACCATTGCTGCGCTACAGGATGTTTACTATCAGGAGGTCTTGTTCTGATTACCGTTAGTGGGAAAACAGAGGTCAGTTCGGATTAATTAATTTTCTTTCACAAAGTATTTAATTACAGTCCACTCCCTGTAGCTTGTTTAAAGGGGCATGAAACCCAAAAAATTTCTTTCGGGATTCATATAGAACATACATTTTTAAAAAACTTTCCAATTTACTTCTATTATCAACTTGTTTCATTCTCTTAGTATCCTTTACTGAAGATGCAGCAGTGCACTACTGGGAGCTAGCTAAACACATTGGTAAGCTAATGGAAATAAACATATATGTGCAGCCACCAATCGGCAGCTAGCTAACAATAATTACAATATTTGAATACATAGAAGCAGTTAACGGACCAATAAATATAATAGATTTGCATAATCAACAAATGATGGAATGATAATGCAATAGCACTTAGGGGCCGATTTATCAACCCTCTGTCGGACATTAGCGAATCATGCCCGACAGACATCGCTGAATGCGGAGAGCAATACGCTCTCCACATTCAGCATTGCACCAGCAGCTCTTGTGAACTGCTGGCGCAACGCCACCCCTGCAGATTCGCAGCCAATCAGCCGCTAGCAGGGGGTGTCAATCAACCTGATCATATTCAGAGCAGGCGGACAGGTTATGGAGCAGCGGTATTTTGACCGCTGCTTCATAACTGGTGTTTCTGGCAATCCTGAAGGCTCGCCAGAAACACGGGCCTCCAAGCTCCATACGGAGCTTGATAAATAGGCCCCTTTGTTTGAACTTCAAATGAGTAGTAGATTTTTCCTGACAAATATCAAAGTTTTGTCTATTTCCACTCCCCCTGTATCACGTGACAGCCATCAGCCAATCACAAATGCACATATGTATTCTATGAATTCTTGCACGTGCTCAGTAGGAGCTGATGACTCAAAATGTGTAAGTATAAAAAGACTGATAGCATTTTGTTAATGGAAGTAAATTGGAAAGTTGGTTAAAATGGCTGCTCTATCTGAATCATTAAAGTTTAATTTTGACTTTAAAGGCACAGTCTACACCAGAATTGTTATTGTTTAAAAAGATAGATAACGCCTTTGCTATCTATTCCCCAGCTTTGCACAACCTACATTGTTATATTAATATACTTTATAACATTTAAACCTCTAAATTTTTGCCTGTTTCTATGCCACTACAGTCAGCCTCTTATCACATGCTTTTGTATTAGCTTTTCACAAAAAGAGACTACTAATTAATGTGTGCCGTATACATACCATTGTGCTCTCTCCCACGGAGTTGTGCAGGACACAGCACTAATTGGCTAAAATGCAAGTCAATAAATAATAGATAAATGGCCATGTGATAAGGGGGCTGTCAAAAGAGGCTTAGAGGCAAGGTAATCACAGAGCTAAAAAGTATATTAATATAACCATGCTTGCTGTGCAAAACTGAGAAATGGGTAATAAAGGGATTATCTATCGTTTTAAACAATAAACATTTTGGAGTAGACTGTCCCTTTAAGGTCAGTGGTACAGTGGGTTAAAAATGATAACAATTTTCAGGGGGTGGGTGGGTGGTTGCATTTAAACTAATATTAGAAATATATTAAAACATTTAACAATACATTTTTTCAAGATGATCTAACAAAAGGGGGGGTCGTTTGGGGATTCTGCCAGTTTAAGAGCAGTTTACACATGCTTAGTGTAGATTGATGACATCACCCCTTTTTGTTCTATTACGGCTGTTTAAGCTTAGACATTCTTGAAAGCTACCATTGGCTGACAGCATGGGGGCGGGTTTAAACCAGAGTACGGTATATAAGGAAGCCATGTTGTTACACTCACAAGTGTGAAATGGATAATAGAAATAATAAGAGGATGTTATTTAAAAAACATCTGTCTGGCCAGATCTGGATTCCCAGCAGCAGCACAATGGTTACTGCCTCCTGTCAGGAAACAGTCGGGGTTTACAAGTGGGTGCCTGGAATTGAAGGTGAGTCCGTCGTCTGGTGAGTTATTGCAGCCATAGCGTGATGATGCCAGCACCAGCGCTAAGAGGACTGTGAGTGTCCCTGAGTCAACCTGACCCCTGAGCTGAGTGCTGCTCACTCACAAACAATGGCCACCTGGTGAGTATGGTGATGTTTTTCTGCTTCTAAAATGTGTCTACATGCAGCAGAGGCAACTGCAGTAGCAGAAAGTAGCAGAAATCTGTGTACTTTTCACTGCACTGTACATAAGTTATAGAGCAGGGCTGCTTGCTTCTACAAGCTGATGGTCGTATCATGTGGGAAAGAAGATCTGTCAGAAGGATCCATCATTACAAATCAAGGTTAGCAATTGTAACTGGACCGAAAGTGGCTGAGTCTGTGGAGTCTGGAGAAGAAGGTGAGTTAGTGGCACTGAGCACTCTCTGGCACTTATTTGAATTGCTGTTGTTCCCTTACCAGACCAGTGGCAGTGTGTGATTTTCTTCTTTGTAGGAGATTGTGGCACTGAGCACTCTTATTTGAATTGCTTGCAAAACCTTGCAACCTTGGGAGTGATAACAAATGTTATCCCAAAACTAAATATCATGCATGGGCATACTTAAAGGGACACTGAACCCAAATTTTTTTCTTTCATGATTCAGATAGAGCATGACATTTTAAGCAACTTTCTAATTTACTCCTATTATCAAATGTTCTTCATTCTCTTGGTATCTTTATTTGAAACGCAAGAATGTAAGTTTAGATGCCGACCCATTTTTGGTGAACAACCTGGGTTGTCCTTGCTGATTGGTGGATAAATTCATCCACCAATAAAAACTGCTGTCCAGAGTTCTGAACTCAAAAAAAGCTAAGATGCCTTCTTTTTCAAATAAAGATAGCAAGAGAACGAAGAAAAAATGATAATAAGAGTAAATTAGAAAGTTGCTTAAAATTGCATGCTCTATCTGAATCACGAAAGAAAAAAATATGGATTTAGTGTCCCTTTAAGGAATGTCCTGTAGCTGCGCTTTCCTACAAACATTAAATTCACTTTCTTGCATTCATTAAAACTCTTGCACATGACAGCACTAATGATGAAATAGTATTTATAGGATAATAGCAGAAACTTCCCAAGCAAAGATGACTAGCATAAGATGCCACTGAAACCTTGCATGGGACATCTGGCTGTTGTATATCAACTTCTTACCCAGGGTGATATATATTTCTTATATATACCAAACACTGGCCTACTTTCCAGTTTCACTATTTGCCTTACCACTATTTACATTATCACTCTAAACATTACACATAAGTATTGCAATATTTTCTGTATTCCATACCTCTGACAAGGAGAAAGGGCAATAAGGGATCTGCTTATTTTACACTAAAGATTGTTTCAACTTTACATCTATCAGTTACTTATTCAAATGTGTGTATTAGAATATTAAATATTAAAGGGTCAGCCTAGTCCCAAATTTTCATTATTCAGATTGGGCATGTACTTTTAAACAATTTTCCAATTTACTTCTATTACCAATTTTGCTTTGTTCTCTTGTTAATCTTAGATGAAAGCTAAATCTGTCACGCTGCTCGCTGGTCTGTCTTCTTGTGGCCGTTGCCACAGACGCTGCTGGCTATCCTCCTGTTGCCATGGCCGTTGCCATGAATGCGGCTGTTCCTTTTGGTGCACGGCGATCATCGCCGCACGTTGGGTCCTTCCGATGCCGGTCCAGCTGTCTCCTCCTTAATTACCATACACCTAGATTATGAGTTTTGCATTATGAGTCAAATAGCAGAGTTGTGGCCCATAACGCATAATTTTCCCTAACGCAGCCATTACAAGTTTTGTCGGTATAGTTGTGCCGCAAGCCTTTTAGCCTCTACTGCGGTTTTGTGGTGAGGCTAAAAAGCAAGCATTACAGCCTAAAATGACAAGATCTGTACCGCCATCTAAAGTCAGTAGTTTTACGCTATAAAGCTGTAACATAAAACTCATAACTAAAATGTTAAAAAGTACACAAGCACCCATAAACTACCTATTAACCCCTAAAGCGAGGCCCTCCCGCATCACAAACACTAAAATAAAATTACCAACCCCTAATCTGCTGCTTCCGATATCGCCGCCACTTTAAAAAAATATTAACCCCTATTTCGCCGCTCCCAAACATCGTCACCACTATAATAAACTTATAAACCCCTAATCTGCCGCCCTCCCGCATCGCAAACACTATTTAAATATTATTAACCCCTAATCTGCCGTCCGGCCACATCGACCGCCCTATACTAAAGTTATTAAGCCCTACACAGCCACCACTATAATAAACCCAATAACCCCTTAACTGCAAGCCCCCCACCAACAAAATATACTAAACTAAACTATTGACTCCTAAACCGAAAGCCCCCCACATCGAAATAAACTAAATTAAACTATTTACCCCTAAACCTAACAACCCCCTAACTTTATATCGAAATTAAAATTTCCCTATCTTAAATTAAATTAAAATGTACCTGTCAAATTAAAAAAAAAAATTTAAACTAACAATTAAACTAATATAATTATTAAACTAAAATTAAACTAACTACCAATTAAATTAAACTAAACTTCACATTAAAATAATCTTAACACTACTCTAAAAATTACAAAGTATCTAATTACAAAAATAAAAAATACTAAGTTACAAAAAAGAACAAACACTAAATTACAAAAAATAAAAAACAAAATTGTACAAAATAAAAAAGAATTACACCTAATCTAATAGCCCTATCAAAATAAAAAAGGCAACCCAAAATAAAAAAAAATTATAATAAACTACAATAAACTATCAATGGCCCTTAAAAGGGCCTTTTGTGGGGCATTGCCCCAAAGATATCTGGGCGTGATGAAATATACGGCGCAGGTTTTGGCAAAAGTGTGGAAACAAGCACCGCCCGTAATTTCACCTCGCACATCGGTGTATTACATATACTGAGCCATTAGATGCTAAACTGGCGTAAGTAGAACAAACTAACTACCAATTAAATTAAACTAAACTTCACATTAAAATAATCTTAACACTACTCTAAAAATTACAAAGTATCTAATTACAAAAATAAAAAATACTAAGTTACAAAAAAGAACAAACACTAAATTACAAAAAATAAAAAACAAAATTGTACAAAATAAAAAAGAATTACACCTAATCTAATAGCCCTATCAAAATAAAAAAGGCAACCCAAAATAAAAAAAAATTATAATAAACTACAATAAACTATCAATGGCCCTTAAAAGGGCCATTTGTGGGGCATTGCCCCAAAGATATCTGGGCGTGATGAAATATACGGCGCAGGTTTTGGCAAAAGTGTGGAAACAAGCACCGCCCGTAATTTCACCTCGCACATCGGTGTATTACATATATATACTTAGTAAAATTAAACTAACTACCAATTAAATTAAACTAAACTTCACATTAAAATAATCTTAACACTACTCTAAAAATTACAAAGTATCTAATTACAAAAATAAAAAATACTAAGTTACAAAAAAGAACAAACACTAAATTACAAAAAATAAAAAACAAAATTGTACAAAATAAAAAAGAATTACACCTAATCTAATAGCCCTATCAAAATAAAAAAGGCAACCCAAAATAAAAAAAAATTATAATAAACTACAATAAACTATCAATGGCCCTTAAAAGGGCCTTTTGTGGGGCATTGCCCCAAAGATATCTGGGCGTGATGAAATATACGGCGCAGGTTTTGGCAAAAGTGTGGAAACAAGCACCGCCCGTAATTTCACCTCGCACATCGGTGTATTACATATACTGAGCCATTAGATGCTAAACTGGCGTAAGTAGAACAAACTGGTGATCTTCTCAAATGTGCGCAAATACACATTTTAGTCATCGCAAGTAACTTACGCTAGTATTTTGTCCACGGAAAGTGTCACTAAAGAGTAGTTTTATGCAAATTATGTTAACACTTTTAAAAATGAACCGCAATTTCAAATATAAATGTGACACGTAATTACGCTATTCAAAATTCATATATAAAGCCATGCGCAGCCGCCATTTTCTTCAGTGTGTTTGGATTGTTTGTTGAGCTACAGCACACTACACTGAAGTGGAGGATTAGTCAGAGTAGAGAGAGAGGCGCAAACAGAGGAGTTAGTTAGGTCGCATTGTTGTTTGATTAAGCTTGTACACTTACACATATTTTTACATATTGCACACATTTTGCATACATACATATACAAATACACCACACTTTTTTTTCTAACACCTCACACATTTTATTTGAATTTGACACTGTGATAGGCTGTTTGGTTGTGATTGTGCGTGATTGAACTGGGAGTGAATGTGAGTGTGTGTAGTGTGATTTAGTGTGAGGATGGCAGGGAGAGGTGGGGAGGAGGGGAGAGGAGTGGCAGGGAGAGGAGTATAGGAGAGGACAGGAGGAGCAGTGGGCCCCCGTCAGGGAGTAAGTGGAGTGGGGAGAGGGACAGCCAGAAGGGATGATGGGAGGGGAGATGCCCGAGAGCCCCAGAGAGCAGGCACATCTAGGAAAGGGACAGAGGGTGCACATGGGAACAGAAGGGGGGAGGAGGGAGAGGATAGGGAGGAACCGACACCAGGGACATCACAGGGAGGAAGCCAAGTGTCCATGGAGGATGATAGGCTGAGATGTCCCAACTTCTCATTTGATGAAAATGTTGCCCTTGTCCAGACCATCATGGACAATTATAGTGCCCTCTTCGGGCAGGAGAAGGGCAAAGGCATTGCCAAAAAGAGAAAAATGGCATGGTTGGTGGAAGATAATGCCGTCAACAGTGTGGCCCCGCAGAGGAGGACTGTTGAGGGCCTTAAAAAACGCTGGAATGACTGCAAGAGGTGGGTTTAAGAAAAGATGGGGCAGGAAGCTATGCACCAGAAGGGAACAGGTGGTGGTCCATCCCTGGACATAGAGTATAACACCTGGAAGGAGATGATACGCAGGTCCCTGAGTATCACAGCAGTCCGTGGACTTCCAGGGGCTTGTGACTCAGGGGCTGCAACCACAGCACATTATACAGTATTATATGTATTTGAGATATAACATTCTTTAATATCACACTTTCATGTACACAATGAGGAGCATGGTATTTGGACTACTAACAAAAACATCGACAATTATACTTGACATTACTGCTACATAACACAATGCAATTCATGATATGAGGTGGAAAAGTGCAATACTAACATGTCTCAGAGTAACATAGGCTACAAGCCACATGTAGAGATTTCAGTAAATGGACACTATAGCCATCACAATACTTTTAGCTCAATAAAACAGGTTCTGTGCCTACATCAGACTAAAGTAAATTGTGTGACCATAGTGTCACTTAAAGAACACATTTTTTCCATCATTGACATGTACACATAACTATTGTATGAAATACATACCTGTATACTGTGCATATTCAAAGCCCTCATAGAACAAATCACAATGTGCACATGCATGTTATAGAGTTTGACATGAGAATCAGTATAGGCCCTAGCATGTATCAATGTACATAGTATGCCCACATGTACATATATCTGACTGTACTAATCCCTCTCATCATTTGACTGCTCCACAGAACCTCCTGTCACAAGGATACAAACAGGCATGCCCCCACCACCACCACCACCAGTCTTCAGGCAACCACACAAACAGTATGCTCCCAGGCATGAGCATGGTTGGTTGGCTTCAGTTGAGGACCCGGGAGTGATGTCACCACCATTGCCATATGACCCCTGGCAAGATTCCTGGCCAGAGGAATATTCTTCTTTTGGCTTTGAGGGGGAGCCCCCCACCCCCAACACAATCTCATGGCAGTCATGGCTTTTACCCACAGACTATGTCACAAGAAGTGCCAACTGGACAGGCTGAGTGGTCACACACTGGTCATCAGTGGGACTATCAATCAACCATGAGAGCTCCACCATCCTCATCACTTGGGTGAGTTCCAATATCCTCATCACTTGGGCGAGTTCCACCATCCTCATCACTTGGGCGAGTTCCACCATCTGCAGGTGAAAATATAGCAGAAACTACTCAAGCACCATCAGATGCAGCTGAACCTGCCCCACCAGAACCAGCAGATGCAGCTGAACCTGCCCCACCAGAAACATCAGATGCAGCTGAACCTGCCCCACCAGAAACATCAGATGCAGCTGAACCTGCCCCATCAGAAACATCAGATGCAGCTAAACCTGCCCCACCAGAACCATCATATGCAGCTGAACCTGCCCCACCAGAACCATCAGATGCAGCTGAACCTGCATCTCAAGCAACTAGAAGCCCTGCTGCTCAAGAGCCTGTGGATGCATTGTATTCTCCACTGGGTGAGGAATACATTGCACTCTAGAGAAGACTCATAACAAGCACCGAGAGCATACAAAGAGACCAAGAGAGGTTCCACAGGAGCCAAGAGATGTTCTTCAGGAGCCAAGAGAGGTTGTTCAGGAGCCAAGAGATGTTACACAAACGTAGCATAGAGCTGCAGAGGGACATATGGCAGCATCATTAAGTGCAAGTGTTCAAAACCAGTCACAGATGATGCGAATTCTGTCTGATATGCAGATGCAGATGGACAATAGATGGCGAGAACAAAATCAACTCTTGGGTGTGTTGGTTGAGCACTTTACACACCAGCAGGACACTACCTCCAGCCTATCATCTGTTGCCAGCACACCAGCAGAAACACCAGAATCTGCAAGAACAAAGAGAACAAGGCAATCCACTACAGGCACCTCAGCTCCCTCATCCAAAAAGCCCAAGAAAAATAAATAATGTTATAGTTCACCATAAACATTGTCCTTTGTTATTTACTATGTAATTGTCATACATATCAAAGTGGTGTGTGTTTTTTACACTAATATTGTTAAAACATGATAATATGACCTGTGTTGAAATAGCCAAACAAAACAGGTGAGCTTATCATGTTTATGACCTATTCATGTTCTATAACCCACATCACATAGTTGTGTATGAAGGGTACTTATAGTAATATTCACTTATAAGATGTAAATCAAGGTTTCTCACATCCAATATAAATTGACACATGGTTATATATACAGGGAGTGCAGAATTATTAGGCAAGTTGTATTTTTGAGGATTAATTTTATTATTGAACAACAACCATGTTCTCAATGAACCCAAAAAACTCATTAATATCAAAGCTGAATAGTTTTGGAAGTAGTTTTTAGTTATAGCTATTTTAGGGGGATATCTGTGTGTGCAGGTTACTATTACTGTGCATAATTATTAGGCAACTTAACAAACAACAAATATATACCCATTTCAATTATTTATTTTTACCAGTGAAACCAATATAACATCTCAACATTCACAAATATACATTTCTGACATTCAAAAACAAAACAAAAACAAATCAGTGACCAATATAGCCACCTTTCTTTGCAAGGACACTCAAAAGCCTGCCATCCATGGATTCTGTCAGTGTTTTGATCTGTTCACCATCAACATTGCGTGCAGCAGCAACCACAGCCTCCCAGACACTGTTCAGAGAGGTGTACTGTTTTCCCTCCTTGTAAATCTCACATTTGATGATGGACCACAGGTTCTCAATGGGGTTCAGATCAGGTGAACAAGGAGGCCATGTCATTAGATTTTCTTCTTTTATACCCTTTCTTGCCAGCCACGCTGTGGAGTACTTGGACGCGTGTGATGGAGCATTGTCCTGCATGAAAATCATGTTTTTCTTGAAGGATGCAGACTTCTTCCTGTACCACTGCTTGAAGAAGGTGTCTTCCAGAAATTGGCAGTAGGACTGGGAGTTGAGCTTGACTCCATCCTCAACCCGAAAAGGCCCCACAAGCTCATCTTTGATGATACCAGCCCAAACCAGTACTCCACCTCCACCTTGCTGGCGTCTGAGTCGGACTGGAGCTCTCTGCCCTTTACCAATTGTAATGAGTATGGCAATATTTAAACTCAATTTATATATAAATATTGCACTAAAGATCTCCTACATCTACAGCAGTAAATTATAATATGTTTTGTTACACCTCTGTTATGTTAAAACTATATGGAAGTATTAACAATTGTAGAGAGGTGTATTTATATCAAATATATCTAGCAAGGCAGGTTAACAAATCTCTTATGGAGAGAAATGCTGAGGTGAATAAGCAATAATACTTCCTGAGACAGGCAGCACAGAAAGTAAGTTTGAGCGTTAGGTCCTTTTAAGTTATGGAAAATGCAGTTATTATGGCAATTTAGACTGAATAAAAGTTCTTGGATTGTGTATACCACAGATTCAGTAAATGGAAAAACTTTTACCTAGATTCCGGTAACAAGTCCTCTTGTGTGAGTAGAAGCTGTAACCAAAGATCCGTTGAAATCAGAGTTGCGCCTTGCTTCAGTGGCGTCTGACGTCAGTCAGGGAGAGACGGCGGAATGCCGTGGTGCAAAAGAAACTATGCGGTGAGAAAATGGTAAGAGGTATTTACCTTAGGATAAACTGTAGAGACTACTCACAAGAATATGGCAGGTATATCGAGTACAGGGTTGAGTTTGTTCCTGAAGGAGATTGTAGCACAGAATAGGTCACAGACACGGACTGAGGAAACCCGTTGTGATACAGGGTAGGAGCGGAAGGAAGGAGGCAGGTATCTTTATCCGGAGATGAGCATAGACGTTCACTGTTGAAACTGTAAGAAAGGTGAAATCCTTCAAAGGAGTTAGTAACAAATATGAATTTTAGGAGCTTAGATAGGAGTAACTTCGTATGAGTCAAACAAAATACTAAGCACTGCATGAGAGGTGTGCAGGTGTTTTGTAAGGGGCGTATGTTTTTAATTGGTTAGAAATCCTTAAAGGAACATGCTGCATAGGAATATCCTGACAGGACCCCCTCCTCAGGCAAGCTGTTCCACAGCTTGGGGCCTCGGACGTTCAGGAAATCGCCGGTGAAACTGAGCCACCAGCCGAGGAGCGTTGAGATTAGATGATGGTTCCCAACTGTCCTCCTCCTCAGAACAGTCCTTCCAACGAACTAAGTACTGCAAGACACCCCTACAGTATCTGGAATCTAGAAGAGTTTGGACCTCATAGACATTAGGATCTTGTGCGTCCAAAACCGGAGGTAATACAGGTAAAGTATTCCTAGTTTGTAGATAAGGTTTGATCAAAGACACATGGAATGTCGGATGTATTTTTAAGTTAGGAGGTAATTGAAGGGTAACAGCATTGTCGTTGACAATTCTTTGGATAAGAAAAGGGCCACAAAATTTCTGAGTTAACTTCCTAGATGGAACTTGGATCCTCAAGTTCTTAGTCGACAACCATACCCTGTCACCTATTTTGTAGGACGGGGGTTTCCTTCGACGTAGATCGTAGTAATACTTTTGCGATATTTGTGCCTTTTCTTTGTTTTCCTTAATGAATCTGAAATTATCCAATATATTATTGCATAATTCGTCTACTATAGGTGAGCTAGAGGCAGTGGAGGAAATAGAATCAAAACTGGGATGAAATCCATAGTTGGCAAAAAATGGTGTGAGTTTAGTCGATGAGTTAGTTAAATTATTATATGCAAACTCAACTGTAGATAGAAAAGAAGACCAATTAATTTGTTGGTAGGAACAAAAACAACGGAGGTATTCATCCAACCATTGATTAAGTCTTTCGGCCTGTCCGTTAGCTTGTGGATGATATGAAGTTGTATAATGGTGATCAATGGAAAGTGAAGTGCATAAACTTTTCCAGAAGTGTGAAGTGAATTGTGATCCTCTGTCTGATATTATAGTTTTGGGTACTCCGTGAATCTTGACGATATTATCCAATATCAGTGTGGCTGTCTCAGAAGAAGTGGGTAACTTATTAAATGGAAGGAAATGAGCCATTTTGGTAAATGTGTCGATAACAACTAGAATAGTGGTGTAAGTCTTGGATGGTGGAAGTTCAACAATGAAGTCCAAAGCAATCTGTTGCCAAGGTTGTGTAGAAGTGGGTAAAGGCATAAGTAATCCATATGGGGCTTTCCTCTCTGTTTTAGAGACTTGACATATAGCACAAGACTTAATGTAATTGTGAGTAGATTGCATCATTTTTGGCCACCAGTACTTCCTTGTGAGTAAGTCTAAGGTACGTTTCACACCGGGATGCCCAGCCATAGGTGTCATGATTTTGTTCTAGTACTTGAAGCCTGAGTTCTTCGGGAATGTAGAGCCTATCCTTATAATAATATAAACCATCTTTGAGTATGAGATCCTTTTCCACGCTTGGGGGTGATACATTGGTATATCTTTGGACATCTTTCAGGAAGATGGTGGTGACCCCTATAAACCGTTCAGTTGGTATAATGTGTGTTGGTTTTTCAGTTTCGTATTGGGGTGTGACTTGACGTGAGAGGGCATCTGCTTTTCCATTCTTGTAAGCTGGTCTGTAGATTATTTGGAAATCAAACCTGGAGAAATATAGACTCCAACGTACCTGTCTGTTTGACAGGGTTTTGTTGTTTTGTAAATATTGTAGATTTTTATGATCTGTGAAGATTAAAATCGGATGTGATGCACCTTCTAAGAGATGTCTCCAAAATTCAAGCGCCTTACGAATAGCGAGCAACTCCTTATCTCCAATAGCGTAGTTCTTTTCAGCTGTAGACATTGTTTTGGAGAAGAATGATATTGGATGTAACGGACCTGTAGGTGAATCCTGTTGTGAAAGAACCGCACCTATGGAATGATCAGAAAAGTCAACCTCTAAGACGTATTGTAAGTTAACATTGGGAAACTTGAGAATAGGAGCAGTAGTGAATAATGTCTTTAGTAAACTGAAAACACTAGTATGCGTTGAAGTCCATTTAAACGGAACTGTAGATCCAGTAAGCTGTGTGAGGGGTCGAACAACCTTAGAAAAGTCTTTTATAAATTTTCTATAATAATTCGAAAACCGCAAAAATCTCTGTAATTCTTTTCTGTTTGTGGGAGTAGGCCAATCCTTTACTGACTCTACTTTTTCAGTCTGCATTTGTATACCTGATGGTGAAATAGTATAGCCGAGAAAAGATATGGTAGTATTATGGAAGGAACATTTTTCCGGTTTTGCATACAATTTGTGAACTCTTAAACGTGCTAAAACCCATCTGACATGTTTGATGTGCTCTTCTAAATTAACTGAGTATATGAGTATATCATCGAGATAGACCACCATGCACACGTCCAGTAAATCACGAAAGATGTCATTAATGAAATGCTGGAACGTGGCAGGGGCATTACACAGCCCGAATGGCATCACCAGATATTCAAAAAGTCCGTAACGGGTCCTGAATGCAGTGAGCCATTCGTCACCCTCTCGTATCCGTATGAGATTGTATGCTCCGCGGAGATCAAGTTTAGAGAAAATGGTAGCATCCGTCAGTCTTTCTATCAACTCAGGTATTAGAGGTAAGGGATAGCGGTTTTTCACTGTACATTTATTTAATTCTCTGTAGTCTATGATGGGTCTTAATGTCTTGTCTTTGTTCGTAACGAAAAACATACCAGCGGCAGTGGGAGAAGTGGAGGGTCGTATAAAACCCTTACGTATGTTTTCTTGTAAATATTCTTTGAGATGCGAGAGTTCGGGTTGGCTCAAAGGATACAAGTGTCCAACTGGTAAATTCGATCCAGGAATTAATTCAATTGGACAATCGTACACTCGGTGGGGTGGTAAGGTCTCAGCTTCAACCTTACTAAAGACATCAACGAAATCAGTGTAGTAGGAAGGTAAATGTAATGCTTCATTAGCAGTATGTAGTATTTCTTGGTGAGGAAAACATGTATTTTTACAGTAAGATGAAATAAATGAAGGTTCTAATGTTTTCCAATTGATATTAGGATTATGCAGCTGTAACCATTGAAGTCCTAAAACAACAGGAAAATGGGGTGATGGAATTATATCAAACGTCAAAATTTCAGTATGACCTGATGCAGTTGTGGTAAAAAGAGGAACTGTGTGATGAGTGATGGGACCAGTATCTAATGTGGAGCCATCAATAACTCTGAGAGAAACAGGCATATTCTTTTTAACAACATTAAAATTCCGAAGGCTCCGGAATCAATTATGGCGTTGGTCATCAGTCTGTTAAGGTCCCACTGTAGTGAAAGAGACAAATTGCAGTAAGTTTGAGTTAACTCAGAATTGTGTGACTTATACAGAGAAGTAGACTTACTCTTTTTATTCTTGCAGAGAGTCGGGCAGTCAGTAACTGTATGGTTGGGGTTGGCACAGTACATACATAATCTCTGTAATCTTCGTCGTGATCTTTCTTCTGCTGATAGTGGTCCTCTCAACATGCCAATTTCCATTGGAGTGCTTCGGTCAGTTGTAGAACTGGAATCTGAGGATCTAGTAAAGAATTGTGTTTTCTGCTGTACCTCAGTGTGTTGCCGCTCAGCCTTCCTTTCACGCAACCTGCGATCAATTTGTGTAGCTAATTTCATTAACCCATCTAAAGTGTCTGGCATTTCTGTGCGAGCAAGTTCATCTTTTAGGTTATCTGAAAGTCCAAGTCTAAAATTGATTCCTAAGAGAAACCAAACTCCAGGATGAGTCTGTCGCATACAGCTTGAACTCACTTATATAATCCTCAACAGGTTTCTTCCCCTGTTTCAATTGCCTCATTTTTGTCTCTGCTGATAGCTGAATGTCAGTGTCAGAATAAAGCTCATCCATTGCATGGAAAAAATCAGTGAGTGAATTTAATATAGGTGAATTTGATTCACAGAGCTGATCTGCCCATATTCTAGGTTCAGCCTTTAAGTATGAGATAGTAGTTAAAACTTTCACACGATCAGTGGGGTATGTTTTAGGTTTTAAACTATACAAGAGTCCACAGGCATTTTTAAATTGTCGGTATTGTTTTCTATCACCAGTAAATATTTCTGGTAAGCAGACTTGTGGTTCAGGTGATGTGCTGTGTTGTTCTTTAGAGTCTTTGAGTAATTCTCTTAACACTTGATTTTCTAATTGGAGATCTAAGATGGCTTGTCCCATCTGGTCCACCTTTTATGACAAGTTATGCACAACCTGGGGAAGGTTTGGTTGTTCCATGTTGTGTATAGACACTCTTTATGGCTTAGTATTATGTAATGAGTATGGCAATATTTAAACTCAATTTATATATAAATATTGCACTAAAGATCTCCTACATCTACAGCAGTAAATTATAATATGTTTTGTTACACCTCTGTTATGTTAAAACTATATGGAAGTATTAACAATTGTAGAGAGGTGTATTTATATCAAGTATATCTAGCAAGGCAGGTTAACAAATCTCTTATGGAGAGAAATGCTGAAGTGAATAAGCAATAATACTTCCTGAGACAGGCAGCACAGAAAGTAAGTTTGAGCTTTAGGTCCTTTTAAGTGAGATTAGCAAGTTATGGAAAATGCAGTTATTATGGCAATTTAGACTGAATAAAAGTTCTTGAATTGTGTATACCACAGATTCAGTAAATGGAAAAACTTTTACCTAGATTCCGGTAACAAGTCCTCTTGTGTGAGTAGAAGCTGTAACCAAAGATCTGTTGAAGTCAGAGTTGCGCCTTGCTTCAGTGGCGTCTGACGTCAGTCAGGGAGAGACGGCGGAATGCCGTGGTGCAAAAGAAACTATGCGGTGAGAAAATGGTAAGAGGTATTTACCTTAGGATAAACTGTAGAGACTACTCACAAGAATATGGCAGGTATATCGAGTACAGGGTTGAGTTTGTTCCTGAAGGAGATTGTAGCACAGAATAGGTCACAGACACGGACTGAGGAAACCCGTTGTGATACAGGGTAGGAGCGGAAGGAAGGAGGCAGGTATCTTTATCCGGAGATGAGCATAGACGTTCACTGTTGAAACTGTAAGAAAGGTGAAATCCTTCAAAGGAGTTAGTAACAAATATGAATTTTAGGAGCTTAGATAGGAGTAACTTCGTATGAGTCAAACAAAATACTAAGCACTGCATGAGAGGTGTGCAGGTGTTTTGTAAGGGGCGTATGTTTTTAATTGGTTAGAAATCCTTAAAGGAACATGCTGCATAGGAATATCCTGACACCAATCCAGCCACGGGCCCATCCATCTGGCCCATCAAGACTCACTCTCATTTCATCAGTCCATAAAACCTTAGAAAAATCAGTCTTGAGATATTTCTTGGCCCAGTCTTGACATTTCAGCTTGTGTGTCTTGTTCAGTGGTGGTCGTCTTTTAGCCTTTCTTACCTTGGCCATGTCTCTGAGTATTGCACACCTTGTGCTTTTGGGCACTCCAGTGATGTTGCAGCTCTGAAATATGGCCAAACTGGTGGCAAGTGGCATCTTGGCAGCTGCACACTTGACTTTTCTCAGTTCATGGGCAGTTATTTTGCGCCTTGGTTTTTCCACACGCTTCTTGCGACCCTGTTGACTATTTTGAATGAAACACTTGATTGTTCGATGATCACGCTTCAGAAGCTTTGCAATTTTAAGAGTGCTGCATCCCTCTGCAAGATATCTCACTATTTTTGACTTTTCTGAGCCTGTCAAGTCCTTCTTTTGACCCATTTTGCCAAAGGAAAGGAAGTTGCCTAATAATTATGCACACCTGATATAGGGTGTTGATGTCATTAGACCACACCCCTTCTCATTACAGAGATGCACATCACCTAATATGCTTAATTGGTAGTAGGCTTTCGAGCCTATACAGCTTGGAGTAAGACAACATGCATAAAGAGGATGATGTGGTCAAAATACTCATTTGCCTAATAATTCTGCACTCCCTGTATATATATATATATATATATATATATATACGTTCCTTGTTTGCAAGAAGGCACTCACTGGTCTTTAGTGAAAAACAGCTTTTAATTCATGTTAGAAAGCAAGTACATCCATAACGTTTTGATGTCGTTATGACATCTTTATCAAATGTTCTGCCAGTAGCAACAATATAGAACAATCATGTTCCCAAAGTAGAGAAAATCGCTAACATTATATTTCTATTACCAGCCTTATATACATACATATCCACATCTTCCTGCTCAGCAACTCATCAATCTCACCTCTGACGTCATCTCGCTCAAACGTGAGCGTGAGGCGTCATTTGGATCCGATTGGCTGTGTATCTCCATGGCAACCGTGTATACACAAACTAAGATGTATCACACATATCCACCCCTATTGATGTCATCACGCAACAGCGTGATTTCTACACCTCAGTATAGGCCGGTCGGCAAGCGGTTGTCATGGGAACACACAACAAAAATAAAACAACACAAGTATGCTATGCAAGTCCTAATATAAAGCGTATGTGTGTAAAATAGGAATCGATCAATATTACAGCTTTGAAGTAAAAGCATGATCTATGTGAAGCACAACAGTGCTCTTCAACTAAAGACCCATCAAGTGATTTAACCTTGATCAACACCATCTCCACACATAACAGCCCAAAATAAAAGGACAATACTTATAGTGAAAAATAAAAACAACCTAGCTGTTTAGCAGATACCTCCTATGCTAACAATTTGCAAATCCTATGTGACATAATTAACACTTTATTTCCTTATTATTCATAATCCCTAGTATATACACTTTGCTCTATTATTATATGTACTTTTGGCAACAAGTATAGCACTGGAATCTTTGGATGATCAGTAATTAGGAAATCAGCTTCGTGTTCAGATAGTATCCCTGACTCCAAACCCATGCGTATCTGTTGATCTATGACTTTTTTGTATGTACCTGTAGGATTACCTTTAAGTTTCAAGTACACCCCAGTGTACACCAAAAAACAACATTACCACAACTCAACAGAACTTTATCAGCACTTATACTCCTATGAGTATGGAACTATCTAGATCTGTACGTCAACAATTTTATTGTTATTAACATAAGTAATATCTATAAAGTTTCCGAAGGCTCCGGAAATCAATTATGGCGTTGGTCATCAGTCTGTTAAGGTCCCACTGTAGTGAAAGAGACAAATTGCAGTAAGTTTGAGTTAACTCAGAATTGTGTGACTTATACAGAGAAGTAGACTTACTCTTTTTATTCTTGCGGAGAGTCGGGCAGTCAGTAACTGTATGGTTGGGGTTGGCACAGTACATACATAATCTCTGTAATCTTCGTCGTGATCTTTCTTCTGCTGATAGTGGTCCTCTCAACATGCCAATTTCCATTGGAGTGCTTCGGTCAGTTGTAGAACTGGAATCTGAGGATCTAGTAAAGAATTGTGTTTTCTGCTGTACCTCAGTGTGTTGCCGCTCAGCCTTCCTTTCACGCAACCTGCGATCAATTTGTGTAGCTAATTTCATTAACCCATCTAAAGTGTCTGGCATTTCTGTGCGAGCAAGTTCATCTTTTAGGTTATCTGAAAGTCCAAGTCTAAATTGATTCCTAAGAGAAACCAAACTCCAGGATGAGTCTGTCGCATACAGCTTGAACTCACTTATATAATCCTCAACAGGTTTCTTTCCCTGTTTCAATTGCCTCATTTTTGTCTCTGCTGATAGCTGAATGTCAGTGTCAGAATAAAGCTCATCCATTGCATGGAAAAAATCAGTGAGTGAATTTAATATAGGTGAATTTGATTCACAGAGCTGATCTGCCCATATTCTAGGTTCAGCCTTTAAGTATGAGATAGTAGTTAAAACTTTCACACGATCAGTGGGGTATGTTTTAGGTTTTAAACTATACAAGAGTCCACAGGCATTTTTAAATTGTCGGTATTGTTTTCTATCACCAGTAAATATTTCTGGTAAGCAGACTTGTGGTTCAGGTGATGTGCTGTGTTGTTCTTTAGAGTCTTTGAGTAATTCTCTTAACACTTGATTTTCTAATTGGAGATCTAAGATGGCTTGTCCCATCTGGTCCACCTTTTATGACAAGTTATGCACAACCTGGGGAAGGTTTGGTTGTTCCATGTTGTGTATAGACACTCTTTATGGCTTAGTATTATGTAATGAGTATGGCAATATTTAAACTCAATTTATATATAAATATTGCACTAAAGATCTCCTACATCTACAGTAGTAAATTATAATATGTTTTGTTACACCTCTGTTATGTTAAAACTATATGGAAGTATTAACAATTGTAGAGAGGTGTATTTATATCAAATATATCTAGCAAGGCAGGTTAACAAATCTCTTATGGAGAGAAATGCTGAGGTGAATAAGCAATAATACTTCCTGAGACAGGCAGCACAGAAAGTAAGTTTGAGCGTTAGGTCCTTTTAAGTGAGATTAGCAAGTTATGGAAAATGCAGTTATTATGGCAATTTAGACTGAATAAAAGTTCTTGGATTGTGTATACCACAGATTCAGTAAATGGAAAAACTTTTACCTAGATTCCGGTAACAAGTCCTCTTGTGTGAGTAGAAGCTGTAACCAAAGATCTGTTGAAGTCAGAGTTGCGCCTTGCTTCAGTGGCGTCTGACGTCAGTCAGGGAGAGACAGCGGAATGCCGTGGTGCAAAAGAAACTATGCGGTGAGAAAATGGTAAGAGGTATTTACCTTAGGATAAACTGTAGAGACTACTCACAAGAATATGGCAGGTATATCGAGTACAGGGTTGAGTTTGTTCCTGAAGGAGATTGTAGCACAGAATAGGTCACAGACACGGACTGAGGAAACCCGTTGTGATACAGGGTAGGAGCGGAAGGAAGGAGGCAGGTATCTTTATCCGGAGATGAGCATAGACGTTCACTGTTGAAACTGTAAGAAAGGTGAAATCCTTCAAAGGAGTTAGTAACAAATATGAATTTTAGGAGCTTAGATAGGAGTAACTTCGTATGAGTCAAACAAAATACTAAGCACTGCATGAGAGGTGTGCAGGTGTTTTGTAAGGGGCGTATGTTTTTAATTGGTTAGAAATCCTTAAAGGAACATGCTGCATAGGAATATCCTGACACCAATCCAGCCACGGGCCCATCCATCTGGCCCATCAAGACTCACTCTCATTTCATCAGTCCATAAAACCTTAGAAAAATCAGTCTTGAGATATTTCTTGGCCCAGTCTTGACATTTCAGCTTGTGTGTCTTGTTCAGTGGTGGTCGTCTTTTAGCCTTTCTTACATTGGCCATGTCTCTGAGTATTGCACACCTTGTGCTTTTGGGCACTCCAGTGATGTTGCAGCTCTGAAATATGGCCAAACTGGTGGCAAGTGGCATCTTGGCAGCTGCACACTTGACTTTTCTCAGTTCATGGGCAGTTATTTTGCGCCTTGGTTTTTCCACACGCTTCTTGCGACCCTGTTGACTATTTTGAATGAAACACTTGATTGTTCGATGATCACGCTTCAGAAGCTTTGCAATTTTAAGAGTGCTGCATCCCTCTGCAAGATATCTCACTATTTTTGACTTTTCTGAGCCTGTCAAGTCCTTCTTTTGACCCATTTTGCCAAAGGAAAGGAAGTTGCCTAATAATTATGCACACCTGATATAGGGTGTTGATGTCATTAGACCACACCCCTTCTCATTACAGAGATGCACATCACCTAATATGCTTAATTGGTAGTAGGCTTTCGAGCCTATACAGCTTGGAGTAAGACAACATGCATAAAGAGGATGATGTGGTCAAAATACTCATTTGCCTAATAATTCTGCACTCCCTGTATATATATATATATATATATATATATATATACGTTCCTTGTTTGCAAGAAGGCACTCACTGGTCTTTAGTGAAAAACAGCTTTTAATTCATGTTAGAAAGCAAGTACATCCATAACGTTTCGATGTCGTTATGACATCTTTATCAAATGTTCTGCCAGTAGCAACAATATAGAACAATCATGTTCCCAAAGTAGAGAAAATCGCTAACAATATATTTCTATTACCAGCCTTATATACATACATATCCACATCTTCCTGCTCAGCAACTCATCAATCTCACCTCTGACGTCATCTCGCTCAAACGTGAGCGTGAGGCGTCATTTGGATCCGATTGGCTGTGTATCTCCATGGCAACCGTGTATACACAAACTAAGATGTATCACACATATCCACCCCTATTGATGTCATCACGCAACAGCGTGATTTCTACACCTCAGTATAGGCCGGTCGGCAAGCGGTTGTCATGGGAACACACAACAAAAATAAAACAACACAAGTATGCTATGCAAGTCCTAATATAAAGCGTATGTGTGTAAAATAGGAATCGATCAATATTACAGCTTTGAAGTAAAAGCATGATCTATGTGAAGCACAACAGTGCTCTTCAACTAAAGACCCATCAAGTGATTTAACCTTGATCAACACCATCTCCACACATAACAGCCCAAAATAAAAGGACAATACTTATAGTGAAAAATAAAAACAACCTAGCTGTTTAGCAGATACCTCCTATGCTAACAATTTGCAAATCCTATGTGACATAATTAACACTTTATTTCCTTATTATTCATAATCCCTAGTATATACACTTTGCTCTATTATTATATGTACTTTTGGCAACAAGTATAGCACTGGAATCTTTGGATGATCAGTAATTAGGAAATCAGCTTCGTGTTCAGATAGTATCCCTGACTCCAAACCCATGCGTATCTGTTGATCTATGACTTTTTTGTATGTACCTGTAGGATTACCTTTAAGTTTCAAGTACACCTCAGTGTACACCAAAAAACAACATTACCACAACTCAACAGAACTTTATCAGCACTTATACTCCTATGAGTATGGAACTATCTAGATCTGTACGTCAACACTGGTGAATTCTGGAAACTGATATGACGCTCCCCTTCTATGGTACCAGGCCACCACGTATGGTACATAGGCGGGCTGATAATTTACGTGATCTACTAGTGAAGACTGATCCAGTCAGTTGTTACCAGAAGGATACATGGTTGAAGCCCTCAAGTAAAGGCTGTTTTACCTGTGGTGGTTGCACGACATGCAATGGCATGATAAGAGGGAAGACCTTTCAACACCCCCACACAAACAAACGTTACACTATTCACCATCGACTCACCTGCACCAGTACGCATGTCATTTACATGCTGATTTGCCCATGTTCCCTGGTATATATCGGAAAATCGGTTACGAGCTTCAGGGATAGGATGGCAAACCATCGGTGTGCCATCCGTGAAGCCTTAAAATCGGGGGATTCAGATCAGCCAGTAGCACACCATTTTGTACAACACAGACATAGTGTTTCGAGCATGAAAACGATGGTTATTGACCATATTCCACCACTACCCAGAGGTGGCAATAGAGCAAATCGATTGCTTCAGAGGGAGACAAAATTGATCCATATGCTGGATACAGTTATACCAAAGGGATTAAACACCTATCTGGATTTTGGACCATTCTACACCAAATAACCCATAGACTGACCATGGACATACACTCTAATCTACCACCCCAATATGTGAGAATATATTCCAGGATCCTACATGAATCTTCATTCTAGTGGGTACACACTGGTTTCTATCTATTCTAAAAGGCATGAAGGAGGTGGTAACTTACTGTATGTATGGCAAGTGTATATAATAATAGAGCAAAGTGTATATACTAGGGATTATGAATAATAAGGAAATAAAGTGTTAATTATGTCACATAGGATTTGCAAATTGTTAGCATAGGAGGTATCTACTAAACAGCTAGGTTGTTTTTATTTTTCACTATAAGTATTGTCCTTTTATTTTGGGCTGTTATGTGTGGAGTTGGTGTCGATCAAGGTTAAACCACTTGATGGGTCTTTAGTTGAAGAGCACTGTTGTGCTTCACATAGATCGTGCTTTTACTTCAAAGCTGTAATATTAATCGATTCCTATTTTACACACATACGCTTTATATTAGGACTTGCATAGCATACTTGTGTTGTTTTATTTTTGATGTGTGTTCCCATGACAACCGTTTGCCGACCGGCCTATACTGAGGTGTAGAAATCACGCTGTTGCGTGATGACATCAATAGGGGCGGATATGTGTGATACATCGTAGTTTGTGTATACACGGTTGCCATGGAGATACACAGCCAATCGGATCCGAATGACGCCTCACGCTCACGTTTGAGCGAGATGACGTCAGAGGTGAGATTGATGAGTTGCTGAGCGGGAAGATGTGGATATGTATGTATATAAGGCTGGTAATAGAAATATAATGTTAGCGATTTTCTCTACTTTTGGAACATGATTGTTCTATATTGTTGCTACTCGCAGAACATTTGATAAAGATGTCATAACGACATTGAAACGTTAT
The DNA here is from genome assembly GCF_027579735.1 of Bombina bombina. Classification (NCBI taxonomy): domain Eukaryota; kingdom Metazoa; phylum Chordata; class Amphibia; order Anura; family Bombinatoridae; genus Bombina; species Bombina bombina. The sequence continues at coordinate 1,025,255,883 of NC_069503.1, read as the reverse complement.
GGATGTACTTGCTTTCTAACATGAATTAAAAGCTGTTTTTCACTAAAGACCAGTGAGTGCCTTCTTGCAAACAAGGAACGTACATATTTTATGTGAAGTGCACCCTGGCAGTTGTGGTAATGTAAGACTGTGCTTATCTCTTTTTGGAGGACGTTTATATATATATATATATATATATATATATATATATATATATATATATATATATATATATATATATATATATATATATATCAATCATATCTGCCAAAAAGGCACCTACCATGTATGTATTGAGGAGGAAACATTTATGCATGGTTTTAAATATAGAATGTCTACAGCCTTGTCAAATAATCATAAATACACTGCTGCATATTGCTAAAAAAAAATTGTTTTTATGGACCCCTGGCCCCACCATACAACTACCACACTGAAGTTATAATCCGAATTCTATCAGCCAATCGGAATTCAAGGGATGCCATCTTGGATGGCGTCACTTAAAGGAACGTTCATTCATTGTTAGTCATCGGAAGAAGAGGATGCTCCGCGCCGGACGTCTTGGAGATGGATGAAGATAGAAGATGCTGTCTGGATGAAGACTTTTGCCCGTCTGGAGGACCACTTCTGCCGGCTTGGATGAAGACTTCTCCCGGCTTCATTGAGAATGAATGTCCGGTCTTCAAAACTGTAAGTGGATCTTCGGGGGTTAGTGTTAGTTTTTTTTAAGGGTTTATTGTGTTGGTTTTATTTTTAGATTAGGGGTTTGGTCAATTGAAAAAGAGCTAAATGCCCTTTTAAGGGCAATGCCCATCCAAATGCCCTTTTCAGAGCAATGGGAAGCTTAGGTTATTTTAGATTAGGTCTTGGGGGGGTTGGTTGTTGTGGGTCGTGGGTTTTACTGTTGGGGGTTGTTTGTATTTTTTTCTACAGGTAAAAGAGCTGATTTCTTTGGGGCAATGCCCCACAAAAGGCCCTTTTAAGGGTTATTGGTAGTTTAGTTTAGGCTAGGATTTTTTTATTTTTTTTGGGGGGGGGGTTATTTTGATAGGGCTATTAGATTAGGTGTAATTAGTTTAAATATGTGATAATTTCTTTTTTTATTTTGTGTAATTTAGTGTTTGTTTTTTTGTAATTTAGGTAATTGTATTTAATTTAGGTAATTACATTTAAGCTAGGTAATTGATTTAATTGTAGTGTAAGGTTAGGTGTTAGTGTAAGACAGTTTAGGTTTTATTTAACAGGAAAATTTGTATTTATTTTAGCTAGGTAGTTAGTAAATAGTTAATAACTATTTAGTAACTATTCTACCTAGTTAAAATAAATACAAACTTGCCTGTGAAATAAAATAAAACCTAAGCTAGATACAATGTAACTATTAGTTATATTGTAGCTAACTTATGGTTCATTTTACAGGTAAGTATTTAGTTTTAAATAGGAATTTTATTAATAGTAGGTTTTATTTAAATTTATTTTAATTATAAGTTAGGGGGTGTTAGGGTTAGACTTAGGTTTAGGGGTAATACATTTAGTATAGTGGCGGTGACGTTGGGGGCGCCAGATTAGGGGTTAATAAATGTAGGTAGGTGGCAGGTAAGTTAGGGGCGGCAGATTAGGGGTTAATAATATTTAACTAGTGTTTGCAAGGCGGGAGTGCGATGGTTTAGGGGTTAATATGTTTATTCTAGTGGTGGCGTTGTCCGGAGCGGCAGATTAGGGGTTAATAATTTTATTTTAGTGTTTTTCGATGCGGGAGGGCCTTGGTTTAGGGGTTAATATACTTTTAGTTTATGGGTGTTAGTGTACTTTTTAGCACTTTAGTAATGAGTTTTATGCTACAGCTTTGTAACATAAAACTCATAACTTCTGACTTTAGATTGCGTTACGAATCTTGGTGGTATTGGCTGTACCACTCACTTTTTGGCCTCCCAGGCAGACTCGTAATACCGGCGCAAAGGAAGTCCCATTGAAATTGAAAAAAGACTTTACGCAAATTGCGTAAGTTAATTTGCGTTAAGGCCAAAAAAGTGTGCGGTGCCCCTAAACCTGCAATACTTGTAATACCAGCGGTAGTGAAAAAGCAGCGTTATGAGCCTTAACGTTGCTTTTTCACTCATACTGCAAAATTCGTAATCTAGCCGAAAGTTAATAACCCCTAATCCGCCAACCCCCTACAACGCAATCTACCTAATAAAGTTATTAACCCCTAAACCACCAACCACCCACATCGCAATCCACCTAATAAAGTTATATACTAATAAAGTCAGTAGTTATGGCTTTTATGCTGCAAAGCTGTAACATAAAACTCATAACTAAAGTGCTAAAAAGTACACTAACACCCATAAACTACCTATTAACCCCTAAACTGAGGCCCTCCCGCATCGCAAACACTAAAATAAATGTATTAACCCCTAATCTGCCACACTCCCACATCGTAAACACTAGTTAAATATTATTAACCCCTAATCTGCTGTCCCTAACATCGCCGCAACCTACATTACTGCTATTAACCCTTAATCTGCTGCCCCCAAAATCGCCGCCACTATACTAAAGTTATTAACCCCTAAACCTAACCCTAAGTCTAACCCTAACCCTAACACCCACTAACTTTAACATAATTAAAATAAATCTAAATAAAGCTTACAATTAATACCTAAACAATTCCTATTTAAAACTAAATACTTACCTATAAAATATACCCTAAGCTAGCTACAATATAACTAACAGCTAAGTTTGTATTTATTTTAATTAGGTAGAATAGTTAGTAAATAGTTATTAACTTTTTACTAACTACCTAGCTAAAATAAATACAAATTTACCAGTAAAATAAAACCTAACCTGTCTTACAGTTAAAGCTAACATTACACTAAATTTAAATAAATTAAATTAACAAAATACAATTAACTAAATTACAAAAATAAAAAACAAACTATCAAATATTTAAACTAATTAGACCTAATCTAATAGCCCTATCAAAATAAAAAAGCCCCCCCCCCCAAATAAAAAAACCCTAGCCTAAAATAAACTGCCAATTGTTGTGGGGCATTGCTCCAAAGAAATCAGCTCTTTTACCTGTAAAAAATACAAACAACCCCCCAACAGTAAAACCCACCACCCACACAACCAAAACCCCAAATAAAATCCTATCTTAAAAAACCTAAGCTCCCCATTGCCCTGAAAAGGGCATTTGGATGACATTGCCCTTAAAAGGGCATTTAGCTATTTTTCAGCCAAACCCTAAGCTAAAAATAAAACCCACCCAATAAACCCTTAAAAAAAAAAAAACTAACACTAACCCCCCAAGATCCAATTACATTTTTTGAAGACCGGATATCCATCCTCAACAAAGCCGGGAGAAGTCTTCATCCAGGCAGCAAGAAGTCCTCAACGAAGCCGGGAGAAGTCTTCATCCAAGCGGCAAGAAGTGGTCCTCCAGATGGGCAGAAGTCTTCATCCAGACGGCATCTTCTATCTTCATCTTTCCGACGCGGAGCGGCTCCATCTTCAAGACATCCGGCACGGAGCATCCGCCATCTTGGATGATGTCCCTTAAAGAAACCTTCATTCTTGAAGAGCCATCGACAGAAGAGGAAAAACTTTTACCTAGATTCCGGTAACAAGTCCTCTTGTGTGAGTAGAAGCTGTAACCAAAGATCTGTTGAAGTCAGAGTTGCGCCTTGCTTCAGTGGCGTCTGACGTCAGTCAGGGAGAGACAGCGGAATGCCGTGGTGCAAAAGAAACTATGCGGTGAGAAAATGGTAAGAGGTATTTACCTTAGGATAAACTGTAGAGACTACTCACAAGAATATGGCAGGTATATCGAGTACAGGGTTGAGTTTGTTCCTGAAGGAGATTGTAGCACAGAATAGGTCACAGACACGGACTGAGGAAACCCGTTGTGATACAGGGTAGGAGCGGAAGGAAGGAGGCAGGTATCTTTATCCGGAGATGAGCATAGACGTTCACTGTTGAAACTGTAAGAAAGGTGAAATCCTTCAAAGGAGTTAGTAACAAATATGAATTTTAGGAGCTTAGATAGGAGTAACTTCGTATGAGTCAAACAAAATACTAAGCACTGCATGAGAGGTGTGCAGGTGTTTTGTAAGGGGCGTATGTTTTTAATTGGTTAGAAATCCTTAAAGGAACATGCTGCATAGGAATATCCTGACACCAATCCAGCCACGGGCCCATCCATTTGGCCCATCAAGACTCACTCTCATTTCATCAGTCCATAAAACCTTAGAAAAATCAGTCTTGAGATATTTCTTGGCCCAGTCTTGACATTTCAGCTTGTGTGTCTTGTTCAGTGGTGGTCGTCTTTTAGCCTTTCTTACCTTGGCCATGTCTCTGAGTATTGCACACCTTGTGCTTTTGGGCACTCCAGTGATGTTGCAGCTCTGAAATATGGCCAAACTGGTGGCAAGTGGCATCTTGGCAGCTGCACACTTGACTTTTCTCAGTTCATGGGCAGTTATTTTGCACCTTGGTTTTTCCACACGCTTCTTGCGACCCTGTTGACTATTTTGAATGAAACACTTGATTGTTCGATGATCACGCTTCAGAAGCTTTGCAATTTTAAGAGTGCTGCATCCCTCTGCAAGATATCTCACTATTTTTGACTTTTCTGAGCCTGTCAAGTCCTTCTTTTGACCCATTTTGCCAAAGGAAAGGAAGTTGCCTAATAATTATGCACACCTGATATAGGGTGTTGATGTCATTAGACCACACCCCTTCTCATTACAGAGATGCACATCACCTAATATGCTTAATTGGTAGTAGGCTTTCGAGCCTATACAGCTTGGAGTAAGACAACATGCATAAAGAGGATGATGTGGTCAAAATACTCATTTGCCTAATAATTCTGCACTCCCTGTATATATATATATATATATATATATATATATACGTTCCTTGTTTGCAAGAAGGCACTCACTGGTCTTTAGTGAAAAACAGCTTTTAATTCATGTTAGAAAGCAAGTACATCCATAACGTTTCGATGTCGTTATGACATCTTTATCAAATGTTCTGCCAGTAGCAACAATATAGAACAATCATGTTCCCAAAGTAGAGAAAATCGCTAACAATATATTTCTATTACCAGCCTTATATACATACATATCCACATCTTCCTGCTCAGCAACTCATCAATCTCACCTCTGACGTCATCTCGCTCAAACGTGAGCGTGAGGCGTCATTTGGATCCGATTGGCTGTGTATCTCCATGGCAACCGTGTATACACAAACTAAGATGTATCACACATATCCACCCCTATTGATGTCATCACGCAACAGCGTGATTTCTACACCTCAGTATAGGCCGGTCGGCAAGCGGTTGTCATGGGAACACACAACAAAAATAAAACAACACAAGTATGCTATGCAAGTCCTAATATAAAGCGTATGTGTGTAAAATAGGAATCGATCAATATTACAGCTTTGAAGTAAAAGCATGATCTATGTGAAGCACAACAGTGCTCTTCAACTAAAGACCCATCAAGTGATTTAACCTTGATCAACACCATCTCCACACATAACAGCCCAAAATAAAAGGACAATACTTATAGTGAAAAATAAAAACAACCTAGCTGTTTAGCAGATACCTCCTATGCTAACAATTTGCAAATCCTATGTGACATAATTAACACTTTATTTCCTTATTATTCATAATCCCTAGTATATACACTTTGCTCTATTATTATATGTACTTTTGACAACAAGTATAGCACTGGAATCTTTGGATGATCAGTAATTAGGAAATCAGCTTCGTGTTCAGATAGTATCCCTGACTCCAAACCCATGCGTATCTGTTGATCTATGACTTTTTTGTATGTACCTGTAGGATTACCTTTAAGTTTCAAGTACACCTCAGTGTACACCAAAAAACAACATTACCACAACTCAACAGAACTTTATCAGCACTTATACTCCTATGAGTATGGAACTATCTAGATCTGTACGTCAACACTGGTGAATTCTGGAAACTGATATGACGCTCCCCTTCTATGGTACCAGGCCACCACGTATGGTACATAGGCGGGCTGATAATTTACGTGATCTACTAGTGAAGACTGATCCAGTCAGTTGTTACCAGAAGGATACATGGTTGAAGCCCTCAAGTAAAGGCTGTTTTACCTGTGGTGGTTGCACGACATGCAATGGCATGATAAGAGGGAAGACCTTTCAACACCCCCACACAAACAAACGTTACACTATTCACCATCGACTCACCTGCACCAGTACGCATGTCATTTACATGCTGATTTGCCCATGTTCCCTGGTATATATCGGAAAATCGGTTACGAGCTTCAGGGATAGGATGGCAAACCATCGGTGTGCCATCCGTGAAGCCTTAAAATCGGGGGATTCAGATCAGCCAGTAGCACACCATTTTGTACAACACAGACATAGTGTTTCGAGCATGAAAACGATGGTTATTGACCATATTCCACCACTACCCAGAGGTGGCAATAGAGCAAATCGATTGCTTCAGAGGGAGACAAAATTGATCCATATGCTGGATACAGTTATACCAAAGGGATTAAACACCTATCTGGATTTTGGACCATTCTACACCAAATAACCCATAGACTGACCATGGACATACACTCTAATCTACCACCCCAATATGTGAGAATATATTCCAGGATCCTACATGAATCTTCATTCTAGTGGGTACACACTGGTTTCTATCTATTCTAAAAGGCATGAAGGAGGTGGTAACTTACTGTATGTATGGCAAGTGTATATAATAATAGAGCAAAGTGTATATACTAGGGATTATGAATAATAAGGAAATAAAGTGTTAATTATGTCACATAGGATTTGCAAATTGTTAGCATAGGAGGTATCTACTAAACAGCTAGGTTGTTTTTATTTTTCACTATAAGTATTGTCCTTTTATTTTGGGCTGTTATGTGTGGAGTTGGTGTCGATCAAGGTTAAACCACTTGATGGGTCTTTAGTTGAAGAGCACTGTTGTGCTTCACATAGATCGTGCTTTTACTTCAAAGCTGTAATATTAATCGATTCCTATTTTACACACATACGCTTTATATTAGGACTTGCATAGCATACTTGTGTTGTTTTATTTTTGATGTGTGTTCCCATGACAACCGTTTGCCGACCGGCCTATACTGAGGTGTAGAAATCACGCTGTTGCGTGATGACATCAATAGGGGCGGATATGTGTGATACATCGTAGTTTGTGTATACACGGTTGCCATGGAGATACACAGCCAATCGGATCCGAATGACGCCTCACGCTCACGTTTGAGCGAGATGACGTCAGAGGTGAGATTGATGAGTTGCTGAGCGGGAAGATGTGGATATGTATGTATATAAGGCTGGTAATAGAAATATACGGCTAGATTTAGAGTTCGGCGGTAGATGGGCTGTTAACGCCACGCGTGTTTTATGTCTAACGCACGGCATTGTTTGACTCCGGTATTTAGAGTTAATATAAGACCATCTAACGATGCTCCTAACGCGTGTATGTCACACGCGTAATCCTGCCCGCGTTAGACAGTCTCCCATAGAGAACAATGGGAAAGGCAAAAAATAGCTTTTTTCACCTAACACTCGATCTCGCGAGAAATACGCACAGCTCGGTCATATGACGCATACCACATCATGCACAACAATAACACGCCGCAAATGTCACAACATCAATCAATCAACAAAGCACACAAGCATTACACATTCACAAGCGGGGGAAGTTTTAATACTATTTATACGGGGAATACGCATATACTTTAAGATGCGGAAAATCGCACAATAACAACAAGGATTAAAAAATATATACATACACAAAAAAAAAAATCGCATTCAATATCATTATATATTATGAAAAACATACATATACAACACTTCACGAAGAACACACCATCGCAAATTCACATTTAAAAAGAATACTATTGGACAATGTTAGAGAAAACGACCACTATGACATCATCGCATTCTACACATTCCACAAATACCAACTCAAAATGAGCATGCGCAAATTAACACACCTAATACACATTGCAATAATATTAATTGCTAATAAAGCACACCTGAACACTAATTACAATGGAAATTGGGACATCATTAAACATTTACACAGGGTATATA